>NC_053026.1:397511819-397532061 GCF_003073215.2 Triticum urartu | reverse complement strand
CTTTGTTTGCTCGTATGGTTAGAATAGTTGTTTATTTATTACTAAACAGAGAACCTAAGATCTATGGATCCTCATCCACTTGCTAATCTTTTTAAGAGGTCCAATTATGATAAACCAATTGCTAGTGAGTTTTGTGCACTAGATTATCTTTATGAAGTTTTGCTTGAAATTCGTGAATCTGAAAAGTGTGATGAATTACCTCATGAAGCGATTCACGATAGATCTTTGAATAGAAAGCATGATTGCAATGATTCTATTATAAATTCTATTAATGTCAATTGTGCTAATAATATGCAAAACCCTAAGCTTGGGGATGCTAGTTTTGCTATGTCCTCTACTTGTTGCAATGATCATGATTGGGGTGATTCTTCTTTTGATCTTGAAAATTTATTTAAACCCCATGATGAATATGAGATTGATTATAATGTTTGCAATAATATTGAAAGTGGGTTTGGAAGAATGTCAACTTTAGATCCCACATATTTGGAGAATGTTCAATCTTATGAAGTTTTTGATAAAAGTGGGTTTGGAAAGGTCATGACTTTAGTTAATGTTAATCCCACTATTTTGGAAGAGTGTCAACTTTGCATGCATGTGGATCGTGTTGAAAATATTTTATGTGATAGCTATTTTGTTGAATTTGATTATGATCCTACATGTAATTATTATGAGAGAGGAAAATATGGTGGTAGAAATTTTCATGTTACTAAATTACCTCTCGTTATGTTGAGATTGCTATTGTTTCTTTCCGCTTCCTTGCATATGCTAGTTTTTGCTTGCCTTGATAATTTGTTTGCCTATAAGATGCCTATGCATAGGAAGTATGTTAGACTTAGATGTGTTTGTCACGTGTTTTATGATGCTCTCTTTGTGCTTCAATTCTTGTCTTTCATGTGAGCATCATTGAAATATTATGCCTAGCTATAAGGCTTTAAAGAAAAGCGCTTGTTGGGAGTCAACCCAATATTTATCCTTGCTGTTATTCAATAAATAAATTATTTAGCCTCTGTTTTGGTTGTGTTTTTTGTGTTTAATTAGTGTTTGTGCCAAGTAGAACCGTTGGGAAGACTTGGGGAAAGTCTTGTTGAACTTGCTGAAAAACAGAAACTTTAGCGCTCACGAGAACTGCTGTCATTTTTATTTGAAGAGTGCTATTTAGTTAATTCTTTTTGAAGATGATTAATAGATAAATTCCTCACGTCCAGAAATTTATTTTAGAATTTTTGGGGTTCCAGATCTTGCGCTAGCTACAGATTACTACAGACTGTTCTGTTTTTGACAGATTCTGTTTTTCGTGTGTTGTTTGCTTATTTTGATGAATCTATGGCTAGTAAAATAGTTTATAATCCATAGAGAAGTTGGAATACAGTAGGTTTAACACCAATATAAATAAATAATGAGTTCATTACAGTACCTTGAAGTGGTCTTTTGTTTTCTTTCGCTAATGGAGCTCACGAGTTTTCTATTTTGAGTTTTGTGTTGTGAAGTTTTCAAGTTTTGGGTGAATTCTTTTGATGGATCATGGAACAAGGAGTGGCAAGAGCCTAAGCTTGGGGATGCCCATGGCACCCCCAAGATAATCCAAGGACACCAAAAAGTCAAAGCTTGGGGATGCCCCGGAAGGCATCCCCTCTTTCGTCCACTTCCATCGGTAATTTACTTGGAGCTATATTTTTATTCACCAACATGATATGTGTTTTGCTTGGAGCGTCTTGTATTATTTGTGTCTTTGTTTTTAGTATGCCACAATCATCCTTGCTGTACACACCTTTTGAGAGAGCCATACATGAATTAAAATTTGATAGAATGCTCTATGTGCTTCACTTATATCTTTTGAGCTAGATAATTTTGCTCTATGTGCTTCACTTATATCTTTTGAGCTAGATAATTTTGCTCTATGTGCTTCACTTATATCTTTTGAGCTAGATAATTTTGCTCTATGTGCTTCACTTAGATCTTTTAGAGCACGGTGGTGGATTTTTTTAAAGAAACTATTGATCTCTCATGCTTCACTTAAATTAATTTGAGAGTCTCTTAATAGCATGGTAATTTGCCTAATAATAATATGCTTGGTATTCAAGATTTGTGAAACTTTCTTTTGAGTGTGTTGAATACTAAGAAAAGATTGAAGCATGATAATTGTTTTGAGATATGGAGGTGATAATATTAAATTCATGCTAGTTGAGTAGTTGTGAATTTAAAGAATACTTGTGTTGAAGTTTGTGATTCCCGTAGCATGCACGTATGGTGAACCGTTATGTGATGAAGTCGGAGCATGATTTATTTATTGATTGTCTTCCTTATGAGTGGCGGTCGGGGACGAGCGATGGTCTTTTCCTACCAATCTATCCCCCTAGGAGCATGCGCGTAATACTTTGCTTTGATAACTTCTAGATTTTTGCAATAAGTATATGAGTTCTTTATGACTAATGTTGAGTCCATGGATTATACGCACTCTCACCCTTCCACCTTTGCTAGCCTCTCTAATACCGCGCACTTTCGCCAGTATCATACACCTACCATATACCTTCCTCAAAACAGCCACCATACCTACCTATTATGGCATTTCCATAGCCATTCCGAGATATATTGCCATGCAACTTTCCACCATCTAGTTCATCATGACACATCCATCATTGTCATATTGCTTAGCATGATCATGTAGTTGACATAGTATTTGTGGCAAAGCCACCGTTCATAATTCTTTCATACTTGTCACTCTTGATTCATTGCATATCCCGGTACACCGCCGGAGGCATTCATATAGAGTCATACTTTGTTTTAGTATCGAGTTGTAATCATTGAGTTGTAAATAAATAGAAGTGTGATGATCATCATTCAATAGAGCATTGTCCCAAAAAAATAGCCAAAGAAAAAAAAGAAGGCCCAAAAAAAAAATAAATAAAAAGGGGCAATGCTACTATCCTTTTTTCCACACTTGTGCTTCAAAGTAGCACCATGTTCTTCATATAGAGAGTCTCATATGTTGTCACTTTCATATACTAGTGGGAATTTTACGTTATAGAACTTGGCTTGTATATTCCAATGATGGGCTTCCTCAAATTTCCCTAGGTCTTCGTGAGCAAGCAAGTTGGATGCACACCCACTAGTTTCTTTTGTTGAGCTTTCATACATTTATAGCTCTAGTGCATCCGTTGCATGGCAATCCCTACTCACTCACATTGATATCTATTGATGGGCATCTCCATAGCCCGTTGATACGCCTAGTTGATGTGAGACTATCTTCTCCTTTTTGTCTTCTCCACAACCACCATTCTATTCCACCTATAGTGCTATATCCATGGCTCACGCTCATGTATTGCGTGAAGATTGAAAAAGTTTTGAAAAAGTTAGAGTATGAAACAATTGCTTGGCTTGTCATCGGGGTTGTGCATGATTTAAATACTTTGTGTGGGGAAGATGGAGCATAGCCAGACTATATGATTTTGTAGGGATAACTTTCTTTGGCCATGTTATTTTGAGAAGACATAATTGCTTTGTTAGTATGCTTGAAGTATTATTATTTTCTATGTCAATATAAACTTTTGTCTTGAATCTTTCTAATCTGAATATTCATACCACAATTAAGAAGATTTACATTGAAATTATGCCAAGTAGCACTCCGCATCAAAAATTCTCTTTTTATCATTTACCTACTCGAGGACGAGCAGGAATTAAGCTTGGGGATGCCTGATACGTCTCCAACGTATCTATAATTTTTGATTGCTCCATGCTATATTATCTACTGTTTTGGACTATATTGGGCTTTATTTTCCACTTTTATATTATTTTTGGGACTAACCTATTAACCGGAGGCCCAGCCCAGAATTGTTGTTTTTTTGCCTATTTCAGTGTTTCGGATAAACAGAATATCAAACGGAGTCCAAACGGAATAAAATCTTCGGAAACGTGATTTTCTCACCGAACGTGATCCAGGAGACTTGGACCCTACTGCAAGGGATCAAAGAGGTGGTCACGAGGGTGGGGGCGCCCCCCCTAGGGCGCGCCCCCTGCCTCGTGGGCCCCTCGGTGCTCCACCGACGTACTCCTTCCTCCTATATATACACCGTACCCCCAAACGATCAGAACAGGAGCCAAAAACCTAATTCCACCGCCGCAACTTTCTGTATCCACGAGATCCCATCTTGGGGCCTGTTCCGGAGCTCCGCCGGAAGAGGGCCGTCATCACGGAGGGCTTCTACATCATCCATAGCCCCTCCGATGAAGTGTGAGTAGTTTACCTCAGACCTTCGGGTCCATAGTTAGTAGCTAGATGGCTTCTTCTCTCTCTTTGATCTCAATACAAAGTTCTCCCCCTCTCTTGTGGAGATCTATTCGATGTAATCTTCTTTTTGCGGTGTGTTTGTTGAGACCGATGAATTGTGGGTTTATGATCAAGTCTATCTATGAATAATATTTGAATCTTCTCTGAATTCTTTTATGTATGATTGGTTATCTTTGCAAGTCTCTTCGAATTATCCGTTTGGTTTGGCCAACTAGATTGGTAGTTCTTGCCATGGGAGAAGTGCTTAGCTTTGGGTTTGATCTTGCGGTGTCCTTACCCAGTGACAGAAGGGGCAGCAAGGCACGTATTGTATCGTTGCCATCGAGGATAACAAGATGGGGTTTATTTCATATTGCATGAATTTATCTCTCTACATCATGTCATCTTGCTTAAGGCGTTACTCTGTTTTAACTTAATACTCTAGATGCATGCTGGATAGCGGTCGATGAGTGGAGTAATAGTAGTAGATGCAGAATCGTTTCGATCTACTTGTCACGGACGTGATGCCTATATACATGATCATGCCTAGATATTCTCATAATTATGCACAATTCTATCAATTGCTCAACAGTAATTTGTTCACCCACCGTAGAATACTTATGCTCTTGAGAGAAGCCACTAGTGAAACCTATGGCCCCCGGGTCTATTCTCATCATATCAATCTCCATCACTTTTATATTGTTTTGCTATTTACTTTGCTTTTACTTTTTACTTTGCATCTTTATATCAAAAATACCAAAAATATTCTATCTATCAGATCTCACTCTCGTAAGTGACCGTGAAGGGCTTGACAACCCCTAATCGCGTTGGTTGCGAGTAGCTATTCGCTTTGTGCAGGTACGAGGGACTTGAGCGTGGGCTCCTACTGGATTGATACCTTGGTTCTCAAAAACTGAGGGAAATACTTACGCTACTCTGCTGCATCATCCCTTCCTCTTCGGGGAAAACCAACGCAAGCTCAAGACGTAGCACTTGTCCATAGTGTGCCTCTGTCCTTGCCCAAGGTATTTTAAGTGCGTAATTATGAACACGCGGTACGTATGATGCGGTTTTATGAGGCAATCGGCGGAGGCAAAGCTGCTAGTCCAGATCTAGATCCACTGAGCTGTCGTTCTGCACAGTAGGCCGGACTCACTTAGCAGTGTCTAGGGTCTTGATGACTGATGAAATGTTCGGCTTGATGAGGCCTCTCTGCACCTCGGCTACGAGGGCCACGGTGTGCTCCTCAATATGGAGGAAGCGTTCCATGTTTCCATTGACTGTGATAATGCCGCGCGGTCCGGGCATTTTGAGCTGTAGATACGCATAATGCGGGATCGCATTGAAACGGGCGAAGGAAGTTCGTCCGAGCAGCACGTGATAACCAATCCGGAAGGGGACAATGTCGAAGATCAAGTATTTGCTTTGGAAGTTATCCGGTGAACCGAAAACTACTTCCAATGTTAACGAGCCCGTACAGCGGGCCTCTACGTCGGGTATCACTCCTTTAAAGGTGGTGTTACTATGCTTGATTCTTGAAGGATCAATACCCATTTTACAGACAGTGTCTTGATAAATCAAGTTAAGACTACTGCCGCTGTTCATAAGGAGTCGAGTCAGGTGGTATCCATCAATGATTGGGTCGAGTACTAGGGCCACCGAACCTCCATGACGGATACTGGTTGGGTGGTCCCTATGATCGAAGTTGATCGGACGGGACGACCATGGATTGAATTTGGGGCGAAAGGCCCTACGGCATAGACGTCCCTCTACGTGCACTTGCACTCCTTCTTGGGGATATGCGTGACGTATACCATATTCACTATTTTTACCTCAGGGGGAAATTTCTTTTGTCCCCCTGTGTTCGGTGGGCGGGGCTCATCATTGTCCTCGCTTTGAGGCCCTTTCCCTTTGTGTTTGGTATTTAACTTACCGGCCTGTTTAAAAACCCAGCAGTTTCTATTGGAATGGTTGGCAGGCTTGTCGGGGGTGCCATGAATCTAGCAAGGCATGTCGAGTATCTTGTCCAAATTGGATGGACCGTCCCTATTCCCTTTGAATGGCTTCTTACGCTGACCTGGTTTAGAGCCACTGAATCCGGCGTTGACCATTGTATCTTCAGTTTCATCATTGTTGTTCTGATGCTTGTTTTTGTTAGGTTGTGGCCTTCCGTTGCCATCCCTAGCCTCCAAAGTGCCAGGGTCACTGGTACTATTACTTCTACAAGCCAACCAACTATCTTCGGCCATGCAGAAGTGGGTCATGAGTGTAGTAAGAGTTGCCATAGTCTTCGGCTTTTCCTGACCGAGGTGTCGGGCGAGCCATTCGTCACGAACACTATGCTTAAAGGCCGCTAAGGCTTCGGCGTTCGGACAGTTGAGGAGTTGGTTCTTTTTGATTAAGAACCAAGTCCAGAGTTTGCAAGCTGACTCTCCGGCTTGCTAGACTATGTGACTAAGGTCATTTGCGTCCGGTGGTCGAACATAAGTACCTTGGAAGTTGTCTCAAAAAGCATCCTCCAAGTCTTCCCAGCTGCCAATAGAGTTCTCTGGGAGGCTATTCAACCAGTGTCATGCTGGTCCCTTTAGCTTTAGGGGGAGGTATTTAATGGCATGGAGATCATCACCGAGAGCCATGTGAATATGGAGAATAAAATCTTCAATCCATACAGCGGGATCTGTCATTCCATCGTATGCTTCAATGTTTACAGGTTTAAACCCTTCTAGAAACTGGTGCTTCATTACCTCATCAGTGAAGCACAAGGGGTGTGCGGCGCCTCTGTATCGGGCAACATCATGATGGAGTTCTGATGACATCCGTGTTCGGTTTTCGGCCCAAGGTTGGTTATGCTTATCGCGCCAAGCTTGATGGCCGTCATCTCACGTTGGAGCACGTCCCCTTGATCCATAGATTGATCTTGTCTGACCGGCTCTATTGTCCAGGTCCTGATGTAAGTCATAGGTGTAGCCCGGAGCCGCTACCTCTTTGCCTTGACGGGGAGGTGGTGCGGGTTGGTGTCCGGCATAAGCAGTCATTTTGTCTGGTCCATGTGGTGGTTGATCTGGTTCGTCAACATGATTATATCTTGACGGTATTGGCTCAAGGGCCTCGTTGTCAAATTGTGGTAGTAGCCTATGTTTCGGATAACTCTTTGTTGGGCGCTCGAGACCGTATTCTTCGGCAGCCAGGACCTTGGTCCATCTGTCGTTGAGTGTATCCTGTTTGGCTTGAAGCTGATGTTGTTTCTTTTTCAGGCTCCTCGCAGTGGCGATTAGCTGTCGCTTGAAGCGCTCTTGCTCGAGGGGCTCCTCTGGCATGATGAAACGTTGCCGAGGCTGACATCATCCTCAGAGACCGGTAGATAGTTATTGTCTTCCGAATCCTCATGCTCGACGGGTTCGTCTGGGTTGACTTGTCCTTCCTCCCACTCATCCTGCTCGAGGGAAGGCTCGACGGGGCGGTCGGAGTCTTCGGCGTTGCCGGGGTGCTATTGTCTCTGGTGCCAGTATTACTATCCTTTTCCCGACGCGATCGTGAGCAGCGCGCTGACGCTGGCGCTTTGGTGGTGCTTCGACGGGCTTGTCCTCAATCGGGTCTTGTGTCCCGTCTTCGTCCTTTTTGGGTGTATCCACCATATATACGTCGTATGTAGAGGTGGCTGTCCAACTCCCAGTGATAGGCGGGTTTTTGCCTGGGTCGGATCTAGCATCTCGTCCATACTGTCGATGTCTTCGGAGGCATAGTCTAGCATGTTGGTTAAGTCATCGATAGTGGCTACCAAGTGGGTAGTGGGTGGGACGCAAAATTCCCCACACTCAGCCCCTAGTTCGAGCTGGGCATAGTTTGGAGGTGATAATTCCGTAATGGTGAGAGACCGCATTAAGTCCAGAGCCTCGTTTAGGAGCGAAGGTTGGACAGGTGATCGGGGACCTGCGGAGCTAGGCATGGTAAACCCCACCTGATTGTTCTCAATAGATGCAGACCTCGAGAGTTCGGAGTTAGCATACAGGGGTGAGTCCAGTTCCCGATGACAGGGGGAGTCATGTTTGATTTCGAGCCTGCTGGTAATATAGTCACCTTTGGGTTTCCGATAGGGAGTTCCGTAGTTGGAGAGGGTTCATCGGGGCTCATGCTCTCGTCTTCGGACAGGGTGGTCCGCTTTGGATCTGAGGCCAGTGCAAGAACGACAGTTGTTTCTTGAACGGAGCCTGATGGTGGATCTGACAGGTTTCCCCCTTGTAGATGAGGAACAGCGGTCGGGGCCGAGAATCCTTCGAATATCAGTGATGTAATTTAGGCCGAACCTGATCTGATGACCAGGGGCGTAGCTATTGATCTATTCAAGGTAACCAGCTGAATTGGCACGCAGAGCGAAGCTGCCGAACACAAAAAGTTGACCAGAGAGGAAAGTTTCCCTGGAAGTAGCATCGTTGTGAATGATTGAACGAGCCAACGAACCTTCTGCCGACGGTGCAGTGGACCTCTCAATGAAAGCACAAATGTCGGTGTCAAAACCGGCCGATCTCAGGTAGGGGTACCGAACTGTGCGTCTGAGGATCGAAGGTAACAAGGGACAGGGGAACACGTTGTTTACCCAGGTTTGGGCCCTCTTAATGGAGGTAAAACCCTATGTCTTGCTTGATTGTATTTGATAAGTATAAGGGTTACAAGAGTTCATCTACCTCGAGATCATAATGGCTAAACCCTAGCTATTTAGCCAATATGAATTCTAATAGCCTCTATGGACTAAACCCTCTGGTTTATATACACACGGAGGGGCCTAGGGCTGTACAGAGTTGGTTTACAGAGGAAGGAAATTACATGTCCAGACACCAATCTTGCCATCCACGCATAGGAGAGTCCTACCTGGACACGGGGGAAGGCCTTCTGCCTTATCTCTTCACGGCCCAACAGTCTGGCGCATGTCACATAGCCCGAACACCTGGGGACCCCCTAATCCAGGACTCCCTTGGGATCCATTATATCTCTTGTGCAAATTGCTTTATTAAAGGCAAATACATAACTGAGGTGATGATCTTACATGAAGCACTCAACACTATCCGAAGAAAAAAAAACAAAATGCTATGCTTTTCAAAATGGATTTTGAAAAGGTATATGACAAAATTAAATGGCCCTTTGTACACAAAATGCTTTTCCTATAAGGTTTTCCTGACAAATGGAATGACTAGATTGTGTCTACAATGAGAGGGGGGCAAGTAGCTATTAAAGTTAATGATGAGATTGGACCTTATTTCCCAACCTATAGGAAGTTAAGGTAAGGAGATGCCTTATCTCCCCTCCTTTTTGACCTTGTTGTTGATGTGTTAGCTATAATTATGGACAAAGCTAGGAAACATGGCTATGTCAAGGGGGTTCAAGAGGAATGTAGTGAAGGAGGAATTAATATGTTGCACCGATGATACTATCTTCCTCCTCCCTGGTGATTTAGATGGTTGATGACCCACAAGTATAGGGGATCTATCGTAGTCCTTTTGATAAGTAAGAGTGTCGAACCCAACGAGGAGCAAAAGGAAATGATAAGCGGTTTTCAGCAAGGTATTCTCTGCAAGCACTAAAATTATAGGTAACAGATAGTTTTGTGATAGGATAATTTGTAACGAGTAGCAAGTAACAAAAGTAAATAAAGTGCAGCAAGGTGGCCCAATCCTTTTTGTAGCAAAGGACAAGCCTGGACAAACTCTTATATGATGTAAAGAGCTCCCGAGGACACATGGGAATATCATCAAGCTAGTTTTCATAATGTTCATATGGTTCGCGTTCGGTACTTTGATAATTTGGTATGTGGGTGGACCGGTGCTTGGGTACTGTCCTTACTTGGACAAGCATCCCACTTATGATTAACCTCTATTGCAAGCATCCACAACTGAAACAAAAGTATTAAGGTAAACATAACCATAGCATGAAACATATGGATCCAAATCAGCCCCTTACGAAGCAATGCATAAACTAGGGTTTAAGCTTCTGTCACTCTAGCAACCCATCATCTACTTATTACTTCCCAATGCCTTCCTCTAGGCCCAAATAATGGTGAAGTGTCATGTAGTCGACGTTCACATAACACCACTAGAGGAGAGACAACATACATCTCATCAAAATATCGAACGAATACCAAATTCACATGACTACTAATAGCAAGACTTCTCCCATGTCCTCAGGAACAAACGTAACTACTCACAAAGCATATTCATGTTCATAATCAGAGGGGTATTAATATGCATATAGGATCTGAACATATGATCTTCCACCAAATAAACCAACTAGCATCAACTACAAGGAGTAATTAACACTACTAGCAACCCACAGGTACCAATCCCAGACTTGGAGACAAGAATTGGATACAAGAGATGAACTAGGGTTTTGAGAGGAGATGGTGCTGGTGAAGATGTTGATGGAGATTGCCCTCTCCCGATGAGAGGAGCGTTGGTGATGACGATGGCGATGATTTCCCCCTCCCGGAGGGAAGTTTCCCCGCAGAACAGCTCCGCCAGAGCCCTAGATTGGTTCCGCCAAGGTTCCGCC
This sequence comes from Triticum urartu, assembly GCF_003073215.2. Classification (NCBI taxonomy): domain Eukaryota; kingdom Viridiplantae; phylum Streptophyta; class Magnoliopsida; order Poales; family Poaceae; genus Triticum; species Triticum urartu. The sequence goes on along the minus strand of NC_053026.1, from coordinate 397,521,257 downwards.
TCGTGGGCGGCGGAGTTCTCGTCCGAAGATGGATTATGATTTTTTTTTCTCATCGAAAGACTTCATATAGAAGAAGATGGATATCAGAGGGCCACCAGGGGGCCCACGAGGTAGGGGTGCGCGCCCAGGGGGTAGGGCGCGCCCCCACCCTCGTGGGCAGGGTGCAGCCCCCTGGTGAACTTCTTGCGCTTGGTATTTTTTATATATTCTGAAAATGACTTCCGTGAAGTTTCAGGACTTTTGGAGCTATGCAGAATAGGTCTCTAATATTTGCTCCTTTTCCAGCCCAGAATCCCAGCTGCCGACATTCTCCCTCTTTATGTAAACCTTGTAAAATAAGAGAGAATAGGCATAAGTATTGTGACATAATGTGTAATAACAGCACATAATGCAATAAATATCGATATAAAAACATGATGCAAAATGGACGTATCAACTCCCCCAAGCTTAGACCTCGCTTGTCCTCAAGCGAAAGCCGAAATCGAAAAATATGTCCACATGTTTAGAGATAGAGGTGTCAATAAAAATAAAATACGTACATGAGGTCATCATGATCATTCTTAGAATAGCAACTTATATAATTCTTGTCATATGATCTCTTATGCTAGAGTAACAATTCAATCACAATTTCAAGTATGAATCATAAACTTCATTGAAAACTAACAAACTATAATCTCAGTCATTGGAGCAATTGCAATTTATCATAACATAGGAAAGATTCAATATAAGATCTTTTCAGCAAGTCCACATACTCAACTATCATATAGTCTTTCACAATTGCTAACACTCACACAATACTTATGGGTATGGAGTTTTAATCAGACACAAGAAAGATAGGGGCTTATAGTTTTGCCTCCCAACGTTTTACCTCAAGGGTAATGTCAATAATAGTTCATGAAAACTCACATCCAATTAGCCATATATACCAGGATTTCCAACATACTGTGCTTGCCAAAGGATAAAATGTAAAAAGGAAGGGTGAAGATCACCATGACTCTTATGCAATGTAGGAGATAAAAGTAAAAGATAGGCCCTTCGCAGAGGGAAGCAGAGGTTGTCATGCGCTTTTATGGTTGGATGCACAAAATCTTAATGCGAAAGAACGTCACTTTATATTGCCACTTGTGATATGGACCTTTATTATGCAGTCTGTCGCTTTTATTTCTTCCATATCACATGATCGTATAAAGCTTATTTTCTCCCACACTAATAAGTCATACATATTTAGAGAGCAATTTTTATTGCTTTGCACCGATGACAACTTACTTGGAGGATCTTACTCAATCCATAGGTAGGTATGGTGGACTCTCATGGCAAAACTGGTTTAAGGGTATTTGGAAGCACAAGTAGTATCTCTACTTGGTGCGATGAATTTGGCTAGCATGAGAGGAAAGGCAAGCTCAACCATGTTGGATGATCCATGACAATATAATTTATCTCAGATGTAAGAAAACATAACCCATTACGTTGTCTTCCTTGTCCAACGTCAACTCTTTAGCATGTCATATTTTAATGAGTGCTCACAATCATAAAAGATGTCCAAGATAGTATATCTATATGTGAAGACCTCTCTTTCTTTATTACTTCCTATTAATTGCAACGATGACCAAAACTATGTTTGTCAACCCTCAACAACTTTTATTCATCATACTTTTTCTATGTGAGCTCATTACTCTCCATAAGACTCCACATGATCTCTTTGTTTCTTTTTATTTCTTTCTCTTTTCTTTTATTCACTAGGATCATGGCAAAATAATCAAGCCCTTGACTCAACACTAATCTTTATTATATAGCTCACGGACTCGATTACATAGAGAATTATAAGAGCAACTCACGATAGATCATACTAAGAACTTTTATTCTACTAGATCAAGATATTTACCAAAGGATCGACTTAGAAAATGGTAAAGATAAAAGTGAATGGTGATACGATACCGGGGCACTCCCCCAAGCTTTGGTAGTGCCAAGGGGAGTGCCCATTACCAGATACTTAATTCTTCTTTGTTTGGTGAGAAGGTGGGGTCGTTGATGATGGATAGTCGCACATCGAGCGTAGGAGGGTCTTCTAACTTTGCGGATAATGCCCTTGAGTGCGAATGATATGCTCTTCAACAAAAAATATTTTCATGTGTGAGATATTTATTTTGTATACGAGATAACTCAATCATCTTGAAAGCTTCGATCTCTATTGGGGTAAGAAGATTGTGATCAAGTTGAAGGGTGTCTTCTGTTGCCAGCACTTGGTCCCCCATGGCTTCCTTGATCCCTTCATCCTTGTTGATCTCCATGGGTTCTTCTCTCTTCATCTCTATCTTCATTAGCCAAGCATCGTTGCCCTCATGGTTGGAGGAGGAGGGACACGACATAGTGCTTGGCATTGACAACCCTGACAGAAAATAGCTCGAAACAAAGACAGGAGATTTTTGCGCGATACGGGAGTCAAAACCCCCGGGAGATTATATAATGAATTTGTACCGACCAAAATACATGTCGTGTATGAAAACGGAGTCCGGAGAGCACACGAGGTGCCCACGAGGTAGGGGGGCGCGCCCTCCACCCTCGTGGAGCCCTCGTGTCCTTCCCGGACTCGGACTGCTACTTATTTTTCTATTTTTCTAAATATTCCAAAACGGAGAAATATTGCCTTAAAAACTGTTTTGGAGTCGGTTTACTTACCGTACCACATACCTATTCCTTTTCGGAGTCTGAGACATTCCGGAAAGTGTCCCTTATGTATTCCTCTGGGGTTACGGTTTTAATAATATTGGTTTCAACATTTATAGGATTACCTGAGATAAAATGTTTGATTCTCTTTGACCGCACCACCTTCGGATTTGTGCCTTTCGAAGTTGTTGATTTTTGTCGTGGTATTCTCACGGGGGGTGCTAGACGACATATGCCACAAGGTGGCTTCGTGTGAGGGAAAGACTGCTGTTGATAGGCCCGGGAGCGGGTATGCGAGTAGCACGCGGTAGTTTACCTAGGTTCGGGGCTCTCCGGAGAGATAATACCCCTACTCCTGCATGTCTGAGTATATCTGGTATGTACATTTGCTACAGAGTGCTCCTGGAGCTGTATCTCGGGCATGTGTGCCCATTGCCGGGTGGCCGTATGAACTAGTGGCCATGCATGTGTGTGTGTGCTAGCTAGCTATCTTGCTAGCTAGCATGCATGTGTGAGGCCTCCTCCCCTGGATGGATGGATGGGTCTCCTTTTATAGTGTGTGCTAGCTTAGAGAGTAAGCTAGGTAGTGGCATGGGCAAGGCATGGTGGGTGTCATCCTTGTCCCCTGGGTCACTTCATAAATAGTGCCAGGGACAAGGGACACTGTACATGATGGCTAGGGTGACACGTGAACAGTGCCGGGTACGGCCATCACGTCGGGGGCGCGTCAGGCTGCAGTTGGGTAGTCGGCAACCAGCAGCCATCCTGGTGGAGCAGTCGGCAGCCAGCAGCCGGCAGCCAGCAGTCGGCCGGGTAGTTTGGACTGAGGGGCTTTGCTAGCCCTGATGTCTTGATTTATTGTCTCGACGTCTTCGGGGTATCCGTGTCCAATTACTTCGACAGTAGCCCCCAAGCCTCCGGGCAACTTGGCAAAGTTGGGCGGAGGTTTTTTGGCGAGTGTTCATGGAAATGATCATGAAAAACACGAAGTTAGTCCACACAGATATATCAAATATTTGCTTTTAGCATTGCAAGTTTTATGCGGAGGGTGCTGACTCGGTTTCGTCGGAGCCCCCTTAATCTTTTTCGTGCTCTCTCCACTTTTTGGCTTGTGCTCTCGCTCGTCGGATAGCCGCTCTGCGGTCTGTGGCTAAGAGTAGGCTGCGAAGTGGAGTGTACAGTACTCGGAATCTGGGAGCAGATTCGACCGAGCAGATACTCATAAAGGAAACGGCCGGGTCGACCGAACCATTTTTCTTCCCGGACGTTTTTCGCATGGGTGGCCTCCAGCGTTCACTCTTTCTAGTCGGGCAGCCGCTCTGTGGTCTGTGACTAAGAGTGAGCCTTTGGTACCGCGCACGGTACTAAGCCGTCTGCGGGAACTAACGTCTCAGGCCAAGCGGCAGCCCCCGGGCCAACTCTGGCTGGCGTCGAGGCAAACAGTGATGCAACTGTAATAAAATGCGGAGATAGCCCCCGAGCATCGCTTAGGGTTATCCGTGCTTTCGTGGTGAAAAAATATGCGGGTGAGGAGCTCACATTGGTTTTTGTGTAGCCGAGGCGGAGTTTGCCGAAGACAGCCGGCGCGGCTCGGTGCTTGCGGAGTGCGCCAGCGTACCCGCTGGGTGTAGCTTTCGAGCCTCTGGGTGCTCGAAGGGGAGTCCTGGCTGGTCAGGCTCGACCAGCCAGGTGGCGAGGCGTCTTGCAGCACCCTTTTTCTTCTTCTCTTTTCTCTTCTGCCGGTTGTTGACAGTCGGACAGAACTCTTTCTCTTGTTTTCAATCTTCCGTGTGGGCGCGCCAGCGCACCCACTGGGTGTAGCCCCCGAGATTCGGGTCGACTGCTGAGCAGTCGGGCCGGATCTCCCGGCAACTATCTTGTCTTCTTTGCGGGGGCGCGTCAGCGCACCCGCTGGGTGTAGCCCCCGAGATCTGGGCCGACTTCTGAGCAGTCGGGCCGGATCTCCCGGCAACTACTTTGTCTTCTTCGCGGGGGCGCGTCAGCGCACCCGCTGGGTGTAGCCCCCGAGATCTGGGCCGACTGCTGAGTAGTTGGGCCAGATCTCCCGACAACTACTTTGTCTTCTTCGCGGGGGCGCGTCAGCGCACCCGCTGGGTGTAGCCCCCGAGATCTGGGCCGACTTCTGAGCAGTCGGATCGGATCTCCCGGCAACTTTGTGTTGTTGAAGCAGGAGGCAGTCCGGTCGGCTTGGCACAACCGGCAGCATCGGTCACGACTGACCGTCCGAGTGGCGAAGCAGGCGGACGAGTCATTCAGACGGGCTTTTCTTTCTTCTCTTTCTCCCAGCCGACTTCTCTCTCTCTTTTTTTCAGCAACCGACCTCTTTCCTCAGCCGGATTGGGCACTTGGGCTTTTTTATTTTCCCCGAGCACCCGACCTCACCTTGCTTTTCTTTTCCTTTTATTCTTCGGACACTCGACCACAGTAGGCGGCCGTAGTGGGAGTGCAGCACCCGGTTTCTTCTTTCTTTTCTCTAGCCGGATGGGCACCCGGCCCCTTTCTTTCTTCTGCTTCCAGCTGGCATCTCTTCTTCTGTTTCTCTCTCTGTCCAACTGGCTGGGCAGCCGGCTACGGCAAGTTCAGCAGCGGGAGCCGTCCAGGAGGTACCGGGCACAACCGGAGGCGGAGCAGCCGGCGGACGGCGAGCCGCGGCTGGGACGTGGCAGTGGCTGACAGAAGGCGACGAGCTGGCTGTGGGGCGCGGGGCGGCCGGCGGGTGGAGCGAGGCGGCGTGCTGGTAGGGCCAGTGCGGGCGGAGCGGGTCGGCGGGGTTGCGCGAAGCAGAGCCGTCCCGGCCACGAGCGTGTGCGAGGCGGAGCGGGGCGGAGCCGGCGCGAGGCATGGAGGTGGAGGCGCCACGAGCGGGGCTGGCGAGCAGGCAGAGCCAACGCACGGGCGTACAGAGCTCGTGGAGGTGCGGCGAGGCGGTGCAGCTGGTGCGGGGAGCCGGCGAAGTGTGGGGAGGCGGGGCGCGTAGCAAGCGGGCGCGGGAGCGGGCAGGCGGCCAGGCCGGCCAGGAGGTGGGCAAAACCGGCAGGCGGCGGAGCCGGCAAGCGGCAGGGCCAACCGTTCGCTTGGGGCAGAGATGGCAAGCGGCAGGAGCCGGGCGCGGGTTGGTGGGGGCAGAGCCGGGTTGGCCGGGGAACTGGCCACGTGGGCAGGGGATGCCCGCGAAGGGCGCGGACAAGGGGCTCGGCCCAGGTGGAGTCGGCGTGCAGGAGGCGGCAGCGGCAAGCCAGACGGTGCAGGACACGGAGCCGGCGTGGAGTAGAGGCGACGCTCGCGGGCCGGGATGTGGGCTCGAGCTGGTCCGAGGAGGCGGCGCCGGTGGGGAGGAGACCTGCCGCGATGCAGGTGCACATCACGTCGGCGTGGTGAGGCGCCGTGCGTGCGAGGCGGAGAGGAAGGCGCGGGGGACCGCCACATCGCCGCGGACGAGAGTCGTAGGGGACTCGCGGGGCGCGATGGAGCTTGCGCGGGGCGGCCGTGGCGAGGCGCCGGAGCGGGATAGGTGCGGATGGGACCTTGATGGGCGGCGCACGTGCGAGGGAGGAGCGAGAGCAGGCGCGAGGCACTGCAGAAGGCGGAGCGCGGATGACTGTGGTGCAGTGGTAGGTAAAAGCAGCAGTGGCATGGGCTACAACGGAGAGCAGCGGCAAGCAGCATCGGTGACGGGGGCCGCGTTAGCCACGGGGAACCGCAGAGGGCGGCTGGCCGGAGCGAGGCAGTGCAGGGGGACGGCGCACGGCCGTGGACGAACCAGCGAGAGCATGTGTCGCGCACAAGCGTGTATGAGGAGTACCATGGTTTGGCTAATGGTTTGACCATGGTTGACTTGCATCTAGCTAGCTTGCATAGACGATATATGGAAGAGCAAACGTGTGTGTCCACCAGAGAAAGGCGCAATGCAGAGGAAAACAGACGCGAGCAACGCGTGGACGGACAAGGCCGACCGAAGCGAAGACCCACGCGCGGCGCGCGCGTGGACGGACCGCTGGCGTTGCAACGGTGGTGACGAAGACGCACCGCCCAGCATGGAGCGCTGAGGGCGTGCTGATGTCGAGCCCTCGACCGGTGCCGGAGAGGTGGTGACGTCGCGGTGATGATGAAGATGGTGAGGCCGACGACGAGGACGCGCCATCCTGCGCGGCCGCTCCGGGGGCGGGTCGAAGTCGAGCCCCCGAGCGCTACCAGAGAGACGACGCGACGCCGCAGCGGTGATGGCGAAGATGGTCCCGCCCGGACTGCGAAACTAGCAGCAGTGCGGTAGCATAGTACCGCCCCACGGTGGGTGCCAAATGTCGTGGTATTCTCACGGGGGGTGCTAGACGACATATGCCACAAGGTGGCTTCGTGTGATGGCAAGACTGCTGCTGATAGGCCCGGGAGCGGTATGCGAGTAGCACGCGATAGTTTACCCAGGTTCGAGGCTCTCCGGAGAGATAATACCCCTACTCCTGCATGTCTGAGTATATCTGGTATGTACATCTGCTACAGAGTGCTCCTGGAGCTGTATCTCGGGCATGCGTGCCCATGGCCGGGTGGCCGTATGAACTAGTGACCATGCATGTGTGTGTGTGCTAGCTAGCTATCTTGCTAGCTAGCATGCATGCGTGAGGCCTCCTCCCCTGGATAGATGGATGGGTCTCCTTTTATAGTGTGGGCTAGCTTAGAGAGTAAGCTAGGTAGTGGTATGGGCAAGGCATGGTGGGTGTCATCCTTGTCCCCTGGGTCACTTCATAAATAGTGCCCAGAGATAAGGGACACTGTCGGTGTCAAAACCGGCGGATCTTGGGTGGGGGTCCCGAACTATGCATCTAGGCCGGATGGTAACAGGAGGCAAGGGACACGAAGTTTTACCCAGGTTCGGGCCCTCTCGATGGAGGTAAAACCCTACGTCCTGCTTGATTAATATTGATATGATATGGGTAGTACAAGAGTAGATCTACCACGAGATCGGAGAGGCTAACCCCTAGAAGCTAGCCTATGGTATGATTGTTGGGGTGTATGTTGGCCTACGGACTAAAACCCTCCGGTGTATATAGACACCGGAGAGGGTTAGGGTTACACAAAGTCGGTTACAATGGTAGGAGATCTGCATATCCGTATCGCCAAGCTTGCCTTCCACGCCAAGGAAAGTCCCTTCCGGACACGGGACGAAGTCTTTAATCTTGTATCTTCATAGTCCAGGAGTCCGGCTGAAGGTATAGTCCGGCCATCCGGACACCCCCTAATCCAGGACTCCCTCAGTAGCCCCCGAACCAGGCTTCAATGACGATGAGTCCGGCGCGCAGATTGTCTACGGCATTGCAAGGCGGGTTCTCCTCCAAATTTCGTGTACCTGTTGAATAAAGTCCGGTTTCTTGTAGATGTTGCGCTCCTTGGCTTCTACGCCCAATAATGGCCGCTTCCCACGTGTCAAACGAATATGAAAAGTCTGAGTGTTTTTACATTCACACCCCTAGCCGCGTAAATGAGCTGACCTATTTAAGGGGATGAGGATTTAGATCCAAACCACATCTTCCCCCCTTCGCGAGTGTTCATCAGAGCGCATCCGACAAAGGTCCATTCCACCATGGCCAGCCGTCGCGACTCCTCCTCTTGCCCTTCCAGCCCTCAGCCTGGATATTGGGAGAGATGCTCCATCCCGCATAGAGAGCTAGTGACGCTCCAGACCAAGGGATTTCTCCCCTCGGCCTATATGGTCCCGGTTCGAGCCGGCCTTGCCATCTATAATGGCGGAGAGCAAGCGGAGAGTGCCCCTAATCCCTCCGAAGGAGAGCGGGTGTGCCTTATCTCTTATTTAATAAGGGGGCTCAGATTTCCAATCCATCCATTTCTCCAGGGGCTCCTGGAGTTCTATGGCCTCCAGCTACACAATCTCACTCCTGCCTCCATATTGCATATCGCGGGCTTCGTAGCCCTCTACAAGCTGTTTTTGGGTATCGAGGCTCATTTCGGGCTATGGAAAAGGTTATTCTGCCTTGTGCCCCGCTCTAAGGAGGGGTCAATGTATCAAGTGGGCGGAGCCGAAGTGTGGCGCATCGCCGGGACCGGATATCTGTCCGGAACCCCAAAGAAGGCGTCCGAAGACTAGCCCTCGGAATGGTTTTATATAGAAGACGTCCCGCTGCCGGATCCTGTCCAGATCGGCCTCCCTGAATTCGACAGTGCTCCCTTAAAGAAGCGCCTAAGATGGCGCCCACGGAGCCCTCAGAGGGAAAGTGATAGGGACATCATTTACCTGATGGGCCAAATAAGATTGTTAGCCCATTCCGGACTAACCATGATCGGGGTTATGGCCGAATGCATTATGCGGGGGGTGCAGCCGCTTCAGTATAGAAGCCACCCCATGTGGGACTTCAACGGGGAGGATGACGCCACCCGCTACGGCCGTAAGGGGCCGGATTCAGCTGCCGCTCTACTAAAGATCTTGTCCACTTTGTATAAGGGAGAAGAGGAGGAATTTCTCCACGTCAACCCACAGGGTCGATTCTCTATGCACAATCCCCCAAGCTGGGTAAGCGGTCGTATTTACATGCCCATCCGTTTTGCATTCCCATTGTTAAATATTCAGTCTGACGACTTCAACGCAGGAACTGCGCCGGGCTGTTAAGGAAATAAGCAGCCCTCCTCCACAACCCGAGGACCCAGGACGGTCCCTCGACCCGGCCTCTCAAGAGGATCCGGACATATCTATGGAGCTGATTGATGGAGTGTTCCATCAATTGAGCAAGGACAACACCTTGGTGG
>NC_053026.1:397456898-397510819 GCF_003073215.2 Triticum urartu | reverse complement strand
TGTCTGTTGTCCTTGAACCGCCGCCGGGTCGTCCCCTTATATACATGGGTGATGCCCGTCGGTTTACAGAGTCCCAACACCGGCTCATATACGTGTCCGGTTTGGTCTCTACTTATTCCTAACTTACAATACAAGTTTACATACCGACGCCGGTTTACGGCTACATGCCTTAAACCGATCATGGGCTTTAAGCCTTCATCTACCTTCATGGGCTTTTACATACTTAACTACTGATGAAGTTAACCTGGCCCAGATAGGCCAGTTTACGCCCAGTAGTAATATCCCCAACATTAGGCCCCAGATTGATTTGAACAGGTTCATGTCAATCCTTTAGCAAAAAACTTCATCTTCAACATCTTCTTGTAGTTTGTTGAACCGCCGTGATGTCATCTTCTCTGCTCGTTGTAAACCGGCGTGATGTCACCTGTTATAAAGAAACTTATCCATGATACCTTGTTTTGTTTAATAGGTCTGCGACAATTGAGGCGACAGCTTCTTTTCCAAACCCACGGTCCCTTGATTTTCGCACCTGACACATGTCCCTTGCCTTATAAATAGGACCAAAGGGTCATTTCTTTTTCCCCTTCGTGCCCTTCTGCTTCGTCTTCCCCGCGTCGTCCAGCTTCGGAGCTCCGCCGCCGTCGATGACCTCTGCTCCAACCTTGGCCGCTGCATCACCCTGATTGTACCAGAGCATCGCGGTGACCTTCCGTTTCTTCCTCAGCTCTGGTGAGTTCATCACCTTTTCTTCCCTAGATCCGTTCTAGGGTTTCCAAGTTCTTCAGTGTTCATCGTCTGCTTCGTACTCATATGATAGATCTTAGATGAACCTGTGAACCTTTGCTCTGTGTGGCGGTAGTTTTTAGCATCCGCCTTCACTTACATGCCTCAAGACCATAGATCTACCTGTATCTCTGCCCATTGATTCGATACTGTTCTTTTTTGAACCTTGAATATTTTTCTTGTTTTCTGAACTTGCTTCAGATCCGTCGCTGTAGAGAAATCTTGTGAAATCTGTTTCTGTACACTTACCCATCCGCAATCTCAGTTGTTTCAATGCTTAGATCCGGCGGTTTAACTTGGTGTAGAAAAAATTAACAAACCGGTATATACCATTAGTCCCCTTGTTGAACCGCCAGATGATGTTGCTTCATAAAACTCCGGTTTGGATAGAGTTGTCTCCGGTTTAACATTGTACATACCAGTGTACTTTAATCAATGCATTCTTGAACCGGAATCACCTATCTTGTAGATTTCATCATGGCCAAGCAAGTATATGAGTGCAACTGGGTTCCTTCTCGCGTCACAGAGACTCAACTGAACAATTTAGTCCCGATCGGCGCTTTAGGCAGCAAAAACACCATCCATTGGAGGGTCCCTGGCAAAGAATGCCCTCCCACACCTCAAGAAGGAGAGGTTGTCGTTTTCGTAGATCACTTAGCCCGGGGCTTTAAGCCGCCCGGTTCTAAATTTTACCAGGATGTTTTGGCCGATTTTCAACTCCGCCCACAAGACACTGACCCCAACTCTGTTACAAACATGTGTCACTTCCAAGTGCTCTGTGAGGTGTTCTTTCAAGAGGAGCCCACAGTTGAGTTGTTCAGAGACTGCTTCCATCTAAACCGCCGCACTGAGTTTACTAACAGTTCCAATACGGAATTGGGTGGTGTGGCGATTCTGAAAAGGAAAGAGGTCACATACCCTCACGCCAAACTGCACAACCATCCCAAAGAGTGGAATTAAACATGGTTCTATTTGCAAAGACACCTCCCCTGCTGGTGAAAATCGTTTGCCTGACTTTCGTCCGGAGCGGCTTAGCAATACACACCCCTTTCCACAGAGGTTAACTGCCAAGGAGAGAAGTAAATACGCTCCTCAACTGTCCAAGCTCAGAGCCTTCATGGCCAACGGTTTAACATGAGTTGATCTTGCTCGCTGTTGGATATCGTGGAGCATACTGCCCCTTAGTCAGCGCTCCGGTTTGATGTGCGAGTATACTGGCAGTGTTGATAACCCACTGCGACATGCTAACATCCAGCTCACCGACGAAGAAATCACAGAGGCTGTGAATAAAATGCTGAATGAACCGGAACACGTCTGTGCTCGAACCGGCCTGCTTCCCTTCTGTGCCACCAAAAAACCGCCAGCTATAAGAGTTTGATTTTTCTTTTTACTTAACCTGTTATTGATATAAAGCTGCTTCCATATCACCAGTCCTGGTCTGCGCAAAGTTGAACCTGCAAACAAAATGTAAGAAATGCTTGTGTGCCGCAGAGCGGTTGAGCCGCGGTATGTGGCCTGTCCTGGCCTTCGCTGGAGTGTTTTAATTGAGCACTGGATGAGCCGAGCTATCCTCCCGCGAAGTAGTTCGAAGTCCTTTGGCGGTGTCCGGGAGTCGGGCCGTCGACTCGAGGTTCAGTTGGAAGGTGCCACTTGTAGCTTATGCTGTTAAAGCAGCGGTATACTCCTTGGTGCCGAGGGAATGTTCGGCCTTGTCATTAACCGTGATGACGTTGCGCGGACCGGGCATCTTGAGCTTACGATAGGCATAATGTGGTACCACGTTGAATCGAGCGAACGCGGTTTGTCCGAGCAGTGCCTGATAATCACTGCGAAAAGGGACGATGTCGAAGATTAACTCTTCAGCACGATAATTGTCTGGTGATCCAAAGACTACCTCAAGGGCGATGGAGCCTGTATAGCTAGCCTCCACACCTGGTATAATACCTCTGAAGGTGGTTTTAGTGGGCTTGATCACCGAATGATCGATGCCCATCTTGCACACTGTGTCCTGGTAAAGCAGGTTTAGACTGCTACCTCCGTCCATAAGGACTCGTGTGAGGTGGAACCTGTCAATTATTGGGTCGAGGACTAGTGCGGCCGGATTGCCCTGATTGGTGTTAACCGGACGATCCGTGCGGTTGAAGGTGATCGGCCCTAGTTTATATTGTGGGACGACTGGTTCCATTAAGTTGACATCCCTAAGGGTGTGCGTCCGGTCCGGGTTGGGAGTGTAGGAGCCGTTTACCACGTTCACTGTTTGGATATGCAGGGAAATTTCTTTTGCCCTCCTGTACTCGGTGATCTGGGCTCCTCGTCGCCATCGTCGCTTTGAGACCCCTTATCTTTGTTTTTGGCACCTGACCTGCCGGCTTGTTTGAAGACCCATCATTCTCTATTGGGGTGCCATGAAATTGGCATGGGCGGTCGAGTATGCGGTCCAGATTGGACAGACCCGAATTGTCATTTTTGAGTGGCCCATTCCGCTGACTGGACTTAGAGCCCCTAAATCTAGCTTTGACTGTCGTATCTTCGGCGTTTTCACCATTTTTGCGGTGCTTGTGTTTGTTGCGTCGGGGTTTGCCGTTGCTATCTCTGGCTTCTGATGTGCCAGGGTTGCTTGCTCTGTTGTTGCTACGGGCCAACCAGCTATCTTCGCCCGCGCAAAAGCGGGTCATGAGTGTCGTGAGGGCTGCCATGGATTTTGGTTTCTCTTGGCCGAGATGTCGGGCGAGCCACTCGTCACGGATGTTATGTTTAAAGGCCGCTAGGGCTTCAGCATCCGGACAGTCGACAATTTGGTTCTTTTTAGTTAGGAACCGAGTGCAGAATTTCCTGGCTGACTCTCCGGGCTGTTGTGTTATGTGACTTAAATCATCAGCATCCGGTGGTTGCACATAAGTGCCCTGGAAGTTGTCCAGGAATGCGTCTGCCGGGTTCTCCCAACTTCCGATGGAGTTTGCTGGCAAGCTATTCAGCCAATGCTGAGTCGACCCCTTGAGTTTTTGCGGGAGATACTTGATGGCATGTAGATCATCCCTGCAGGCCATGTGAATGTGGAGGAAGAAATCCTCTATCCATACCGCGGGGTCTGTAGTGCCGTCATATGATTCAATGTTCGCGGGTTTAAACCCTTCTGGGAATTCATGATCCATTACTTCATTAGTGAAGCATAGGGGGTGTGCGGCGCCTCTGTGCCGGGCTATATCATGACGCAGTTCATACGAGTCTTGTCTGTTGTGTTCGGCCCGGCCGGATTTGCTTTTAGTATATCCGGCGTGATGGTTGTCGTCATGCATTGGGGCGCGCCCCCGTGATCCGTAGACCGATCTTTTATGTCCTGATTTGTTTTCCAATACCTCTCACAGGTCCTGCGTGTTATCCCGGGCCTTGGTATTTTTGTTGAACTGGCGATGGGGTGCGGGCTGGACTTCGGCCTGATATGCCGCTTTGTCTCGGCCACGAGGTGGTCGATCAGCCGCATCATACGCTGGGAGCGTAGGCTTTAATGCTTCCTCCTCGAGTTTGGATAGCAACCTGTGTTTTGGGTAACTTTTGGTTGGGCACTCGAGTTCGTATTCCTTGGCTGCCAGGACCTTGGTCCATCTATCCGTTAGAAAATCTTGATCAGCCTGAAGCTGCTGTTGCTTTTTATTCAACCTTTTTGCTATGGCTATAAGCCGGCGCTTGAAGCGCTCCTGCTCGATGGGATCCTTAGGCACGATAAATTCTCCGTCGCCGAGGGTCGCCTCGTCTTCGGAGAGGGCCATGTAAGTGTCATCTTCTGATTCTCCGTCTGTCGCCTGTTTCTTAGGGCTAGCTTGCCCATCCTCCTGCTCGAAGCCTGGCTGGAGGGGATTGTCTTTGTCTTCGGCACTATCCGCAGTGTTATTCTCTCTTGTGCCAGTATCACTGCTTTTGCTATGGCGAGGCTTAGAATGGTGCTGATGACGTCGGTGCTTAGATTGCTTCTGGAGGGGATTATCTTCCGTTGCCTTATTGCCATCGCTTTCTTTGGGGGTGTCCACCATGTATATATCATATGATGAGGTGGTTCCTGTTCTTCTCCTGCATCGTCGCCCTACCGTCGATGTCTTCGGAGCCGAAGTTGAGCATGTCAGATAAGTCGTCGACAGTGGCTATTAAGTGGGTGGTGGGTGGGGGACGAATTTCTTCATCGTCCGCTTCCCACTCAAGCCGGACACAGTTCGGCCAAGGGCCTCCTGACAAGGAGAGAGACCTTAATGAATTTAGCACATCGCCCAAGGGCGAGTGCTGAAAGATATCCGCGGAGGAAAACTCCATGATCGGCGCCCAATCAGATTCGATAGGCACAGACGTAGGCGGTTCGGAGCCCGTGGCCGGGGACGAATCCAAGGATCCGCCAACACATGTCTCGTAGGAGGTGAAGTCAGTATTCGGCTCTATCGCCGCTAAGTGTGCGGCCTCCATGGCGGGGTCCATCCACCCATCCTCGGACGGCGTGATCTGCTCCGGATCGAGGGCCGGAGTTGCCACAGGGGTGATCTCCCGAACACTGTCCGACAGCAGAGCTAAGTCATGCTCGTCGTGACTGTGCGGCGCACCTGACACGGGCTCGAATCCATCGAAGCTCAAGTCTCCGTGGATGTTGGCAGTATAGTTTAAGTTTCCAAACCTGACCTGACGGACAGGGGCGTAGCTCTCGATCTGCTCCAGATGGTCAAGCGAGTTGGACCGCAGTGCGAAGCCGCCGAATACGAAGATCTGTCCAGGGATAAAAACCTCACCCTGGATCGCATCGTTGCCGATGATCGAAGGAGCCATCAAGCATTTATCGTCACGGCGGAGTGGAACTCTCAATGAAAGCACCAATGTCGGTGTCAAAACTGGCAGATCTCGGGTAGGGGGTCCCGAACTGTGCGTCTAAGGCGGATGGTAACAGGAGGCGGGGGACACAATGTTTACCCAGGTTCGGGCCCTCTCGATGGAGGTAATACCCTACTTCTTGCTTGATTGATCTTGATGATATGAGTATTACAAGAGTTGATCTACCACGAGATCGTAGAGGCTAAACCCTAGACGCTAGCCTATGATTATGATTGTTGTTGTCCTACGGACTAAACCCTCCAGTTTATATAGACACCGGAGGGGGCTAGGGTTACATAGAGTCAGTTACAAGGGAGGAGATATACATATCCGAATTGCCAAGCTTGCCTTCCACGCAAAGGAGAGTCCCACCCAGACATGGGACGAAGTCTTCAATCTTGTATCTTCATAGCCCAATAGTCCGGCCAAAGGATATAGTCCGGTTATCCGGGGACCCCCTAATCCAGGACTCCCTCAGTCTGGCCTCTTTATTATTTCGAATCGCTTTTCAATCTCCCGTTTTGCGTTTCGAGACGCAGCCTCCGGTGACACGTCTTGTCAAAACAGAGATTGTGTCCTCTCATCACGGGATCCTCATCAATACGGGTTTGGGTAATCCAACCGTGCCATCTGCACGACCCCTTGGGAATAGGCGAGTTTTAAGTCTCGTGGGGGACGCTCTATATTCACTGCCTTTATAAGGAGATAAAAATCCACCTTTTCACCCCACGCCTTCTTCTTCCTCAGCCCATCCGCCCTCGAGCTCCAGAGCCCTAGCTTCGATCCCATCCGTCCCCAGAAAACATTCAAGCCATGGCCAGATCTGGAGCACGGTGCAAGTGGATGGCCTCCTCTGTCACAGAGGAGGACATCAAGGAGTTCCGTGAAGCGGGGTACTTGGCCAAGGAAATCGCCCACCGGCTTCCGGCCGAGAAGCAGATCGTCCCTACTCCGGAGCCCCATGAGAGGGTAGTATTTATCCCTCATTTCCTCCATGGATTAGGGTTTCCCCTCCATCCTTTCGTCTCGGGACCTTATGTTTTACTACGGACTAGATTTCCATGATCTAGCTCCGAATTCCTTCCTCAACATTTCGGCGTTCATCGTCGTATGTGAGGCTCCTCCGCATCCCTCCCCACTTCGGCCTATGGCTCAAGGTCTTCAATGTGGAGCCGAAAGTGGTGGACGATCAACACGCGGAGTGCGGCAGCGCCATGGTGAGCAAGCTTCCCAACATCACTTGGCCTAAAGGCATCTTCATGGAGACCGTGAAGGGGTGGCACCTGGAGTGCTTCTATGTCAAGGAACCCCGTGACTCCACATGGGCCGCTCCTCCCGAGTTCAAGTCTGGGTCTCCATTGCGGCTAACATCCTGGCTCAACAAGGGCCTGGACTGGGCGTCATCTGACGAGGCGACGATGCTGCAGAAGCACATCAAGAGTATGGTAGACACGAATACCAGTCTTGCCAGCGTAATCCAGGTAATGCTCATTCGCCGGATTCTCCCCTCCCAAGACCGGACTCTGCACATGTGGGAGTTCGACCGGGCCGGTCCCCGGACCCTGCTGCGATTCTTCAGCCCGGAGCACGAAGACATGTGGAAGCTGCTATTCAAGACCCAAAAGACGTGGCTAGAAATGACAGAGGATCGCAGCCTCGACGGCACTCACGCATCATCTCCCGTAAGTTTTTATGATAACTTTACTATTTGTAAATCCGAAGGCCATACTAAGCTTTCCATTCTTCCCACTGGGCTGGACGAATAAGGCGGAGCGGATTCACTGTCCGGCTCCGCTACCCGAAGAACTAGCCATCCCTGTGTTAACGAGGATGCTGGTTCCGGCGCCATATCAGGCGCTGGAAAAAGCAGGCCAAGAAGAAGGGCAAGGAGGCCAAAAGTGGCCTCCACCGTAAAGGTGCTTCGGACGTAGTGTCCGAAGAGACCGAGAAACACTCCTCCCCTGACGAAGACAAAGGGGAGGAGGAAGAGAGTAAGTCTCCCCTTAAGGGGGGAAAGAAGAAAAGGGGGCTTCCACGGATCTAGAGGTGGAGGCGTCCAAGAAATGGAGAATCTCCCTCACGGATGACTCTGAATCGGACGCCGATGAATGGCGCCCCAGGCCGAAGCCCGTGGTCGGATCATAAGTACCCCAAAGGCACTTGTATTTATATATTTATCCGGTTTTCCGCCTTGTGATTTTAATATGCTGAATTGCGGGCTGCGGGCCGGCTCGCGTCCTCCCCCAGCAATCCTCATCTTCAGTGAATTCGCTGGATCCGAACATGATGGATAGCGGGTCGCGTCTGCTACCTCTTGAGCACTGTGTTGGTTTTCCCTTGAAGAGGAAAGGGTGATGCAGCAAAGTAGCATCAATATTTCCCTAAGTTTTTGAGAACCAAGGTATCAATCCAGTAGGAGATCACGCTCAAGTCCCACGCACCTACACAAACAAATAAGAACCTCGCAACCAACGCGATAAATGGGTTGTCAATCCCTTCACGGTCACTTACGAGAGTGAGATCTGATAGATATGATATGATAATATTTTTGGTATTTTTATGATAAAGAGAAAAAGAGATGCAAAGTAAAATAAATGGCAATAGAAATAACTAAGTTTTGGAAGATTAATATGATGGAAGATAGACCCGAGGGCCATAGGTTTCACTAGTGGCTTCTCTCAAGAGCATAAGTATTACGGTGGGTAAACGAATTACTGTCGAGCAATTGATAGAATTGAGCATAGTTATGAGAATATCTAGGTATGATCATGTATATATGCATCACGTCCGTGACAAGTAGACCGAAATGATTCTGCATCTAGTACTATTACTCCACACATCGACCGCTATCCAGCACTCATCTAGAGTATTAAGTTCATAAGAATAGAGTAATGCTTTAAAGAAGATGACATGATGTAGAGGGATAAACTCATGCAATATGATATAAACCCCATCTTTTTATCCTCGATGGCAACAATACAATATGTGTTGTTTCCCTTTCCGTCACTGGGATCGAGCACCGCAAGATTGAACCCAAAGCTAAGAACTTCTCCCATTGCAAGAAAGATCAATCTAGTAGGCCAAACCAATCATACATAAAAGAATTCAGAGGAGATTCAAATATTGTTCATAGATAAACTTGATCATAAACCCAAAATTCATCGGATCTCGACAAACACATCACAAAAGAAGATTACATCGAATAGATCTCCAAGAAGATCGAGGAGAACTTTGTATTGAGATCCAAAGAGAGAGAAGAAGCCATCTAGCTAATAACTATGGACCCGTAGGTCTGAAGTAAACTACTCACACATCACCGGAGAGGCCATGGAGTTGATGTAGAGGCCCTCCGTGATCAATGCCCCCTCCGGCGGAGCTCCGGAAAAGGCCCCGAGATGGGATCTCTCGGGTACAAAAGGGTGCAGCGGTGGAATTAGGTTTTCGTGGTGCTCCTGGATGTTTGAGGGGTATGTGGATATATATAGGAGGAAGAAGTACATCGGTGGAGCAACGAGGGGCCCACGAGGGTGGAGGGCACGCCCTGGGGGGTAGGCGCGCCCCCTGCCTCGTGGCTTCCTCGTTTGTTTCTTGACGCCCACTCCAAGTCTCCTGGATCACGTTTGTTGGGAAAATCACATTCCCGAAGGTTTCATTCCGTTTGGACTCCGTTTGATATTCCTTTTCGGCGAAACCCTAAAACAAGCAAAAAAACAGCAATTTGGGTTGGGCCTCTGGTTAGTAGGTTAGTCCCAAAAATGATATAAAAGTGTAAAATAAAGCCCATTGACATCCAAAATAGATAATATAATAGCATGGAGCAATAAAAAATTATAGATACGTTGGAGACGTATCAAGCATCCCCAAGCTTAATTCCTGCTCGTCCTCGAGTAGGTAAATGATAAAAGAAGAATTTTTGATGTGGAATGCTTTCTAACATATTTCTCAATGTAATTTTTTCTTTATTGTGGCATGAATGTTCAGATCCGAAAGATTCAAGATAAAATTTTAATATTGACATAAAAATAATAATACTTCAAGCATACTAACTAAGCAATCATGTCTTCTCAAAATAACATGGACAAAGAAAGTTATCCCTACAAAATCATTTAGTCTGGCTATGTTCTATCTTCACCACATAAAATATTTAAATCATGCACAACCCCAATGACAAGCCAAGCAATTGTTTCATACTTTTGATGTTCTCAAACTTTTTCTATCTTCACGCAATATATGAGCGTGAGCCATGGACATAGCACTATATCTGGAGTAGAATGGTGGTTGTGGAGAAGACAAAAAAAGGAGAAGATTGTCTCACATCAACTAGGCGTATCAACGGGCTATGGAGATGTCCATCAATAGATATCAATATGAGTGAGTAGGGATTGCCATGCAATGGATGCACTAGAGCTCTAAGTATATGAAAGCTCAACAAAAGAAACTAAGTGGGTGTGCATCCAACTTGCTTGCTCACGAAGACCTAGGGCATTTTGAGGAAGCCCATCAATGGAATATACAAGCCAAGTTCTATAATGAAAAATTCCCACTAGTATATGAAAGTGATAACTCAAGAGACTCTCTATATGAAGAACATGGTGCTACTTTGAAGCACACGTGTGGAAAAAGGGTAGTAGCATTGTCCATTCTCTCTTTTCTCTTTCTTTTTTTGGGCCTTCTCTTTTTTATGGACTTTCTCTTTTTTTTTCGTCCGGAGTCTCATCCCGACTTGTGGGGGAATCATAGTCTCCATCATCCTTTCCTCACTTGGGACAATGCTCTAATAATGATGATCATCACACTTTATTTATTTACAACTCAAGAATTACAACTCAATACTAAGAACAAAATGTGACTCTATGTGAGTGCCTCCGGCGGTGTACCGGGATGTGCAATGATGCATGAGTGACATGTATGAAGAATTATGAACGGTGGCTTTGGCACAAATACAATGTCAACTACATGATCATGCAAGCAATATGGCAATGATGAAGTGTGTCATGATAATGGAACGGTGGAAAGTTGCATGGCAATATATCTCGGAATGGCTATGGAAATGCCATGATAGGTAGGTATGGTGGCTGTTTTGAGGAAGGTATATGGTGGGTTTATGATACCGGCGAAAGTTGCGCGATACTAGAGAGGCTAGCAATGGTGGAAGGGTGAGAGTGCGTATAATCCATGGACTCAACATAAGTCATAAAGAACTCACATACTTATTGCAAAAATCTATTAGTTATCGAAACAAAGTATTACGCGCATGCTCCTAGGGGGATAGATTGGTAGGAAAAGACCATCGCTCGTCCCCGACCGCCACTCATAAGGAAGACAATCAATAAATAAATCATGCTTCGACTTCATCACATAACGGTTCACCATGCATGCATGCTACGGGAATCACAAACTTCAACACAGGTATTTCTCAAATTCACAACTACTCAACTAGCATGACTCTAATATCACCATCTCCATATCTCAAAACAATTATCAAGTATCAAACTTCTCATAGTATTCAATGCACTTCTATGAAAGTTTTTATATTATAGAAAATTTCCATGTTGTTCTAAAGGACTCTCAAAATAATATAAGTGAAGCATGAGAGATCAATTATTTCTATAAAATAAAACCACCACCGTGCTCTAAAAGATATAGGTGAAGCACTAGAGCAAAAACTATATAGCTCAAAAGATATAAGTGAAGCACATAGAGTATTCTAATAAATTTCAATTCATGTGAGTCTCTCACAAAAGGTGTGTACAGCAAGGATGATTGTGGTAAACTAAAAATCAAAGACTCAAATCATACAAGACGCTCCAAGCAAAACACATATCATGTGGTGAATAAAAATATAGCTCCTAGTAAAGTTACCGATAGACGAAGACGAAAGAGGGGATGCCTTCCAAGGCATCCCCAAGCTTAATCTTTTTGGTGTCCTTGAATTTTACCTTGGGGTGCCTTGGGAATCCCCAAGATTAGGCTCTTTCCACTCTTTGTTCCATACTCCATCAAATCTTTACCCAAAACTTGAAAACTTCACAACACAAAACTCAAAATAGAAAATCTCATGAGCTCTGTTAGCGAAAGAAAACAAAACACCACTTCAAGGTACTGTAATGAACTCATTCTTTATTTATATTGGTGTTAAACCTACTGTATTCCAACTTCTCTATGGTTTATAAACTCTTTTTTAGCCATAGATTCATCAAAATAAGCAAACAACACACGACAAACAGAATCTGTCAAAAACAGAACAGTCTGTAGTAATCTGTAGCTAACGCAACTTCTGGAACCCCAAAAATTCTAAAATAAATCACTGGACGTGAGGAATTTATCTATTAATCATATGAAAAAATAATTAACTAAATAGCACTTTCAAAATAAAAATGGCAGCAATTCTCGTGAGCGCTAAAGTTTCTGTTCTTTACAGCAAGATAAAAAAGACTTCCCCCAAGTCTTCCCAACGGTTCTACTTGGCACAAACACTAATTAAACACAAAAAAACACAACCAAAACAGAGGCTAGACAAATTATTTATTACTAAACAGGAGCAAAAATCAAGGAATAAAAATAAAATTGGGTTGCCTCCCAACAAGCGCTATCGTTCAACGCCCCTAGCTAGGCATAAAAGTGAGGATAGATCTAGGTATTGCCATCTTTGGTATGCAATTCATAAGTGGCTCTCATAATAGATTCATATGGTAATTCAATTTTCTTTCTAGGGAAGTGTTACATGCCTTTCCTTAATGGAAATTGGAATCTAATATTCCCTTCCTTCATATCAATAATTGCACCAATCGTTCTAAGGAAAGGTCTACCAAGAATAATAGGATATGAAGGATTGCAATCTATATCAAGAACAATGAAATCTACGGGCATATAGTTCCTATTTTCAACAATAATAAAATCATTAATTCTTCCCATAGGTTTCTTAATAGTGGAATCCGCAAGGTGCAAGTTTAAAGAACAATCATCAAAATCACGGAAACCTAGCAAATCACACAAAGTTTTTGGAATCGTGGAAACACTAGCACCCAAATCATACAAAGCATAGCACTCATGATCTTTAATTTTAATTTTTATTGTAGGTTCCCACTCGTCATAAATTTTTCTAGGGATAGAAACTTCCAACTCAAGTTTTTCTTCATAAGATTGCATCAAAGCATCAACGATATGTTTAGTAAAACCTTTATTTTGACTATAAGCATGAGGAGAATTTAGCACGGATTGCAACAAGGAAATACAATCTATCAAAGAGCAATTATCATAATTAAATTTCTTGAAATCCAAAATAGTGGGTTCTTTGATATTTAAAGTTTTGACCTCTTCAATTCCACTTTTACCAATTTTTGCATCAAGATCTAAAAACTCCGAATTTTTGGAATGCCTTCTAGGAAAAGGTGGCTCATCTTCAGTCCCATCATTATCAAGATTCATATTGCAAAACAAATATTTAATCGGAGACACATCAATAACTTTTAGATCTTCATCTTTATTATCATGAAAACTAGAAGAACACGCTTTCACAAAGAAATCTTTCTTAGCACGCATCCTAGCGGTTCTTTCTTTGCACTCATCAATGGAAATTGTCACGGCTTTGAGAGACTCATTGATATCATGGTTAGGTGGAATAGATCTAAGTTTCAAATAATCAACATCAAGAGAAATTCTATCAACGTTCCTAGCCAACTCATCAAACTTAAGCAATTTTTCTTCAATCAAAGCATTCAAACTCTTTTGCGAAGTAATAAATTATTTAATAATAGATTCAAAATTAGAGGGCATCTTATTATAAATTCCATAGGAATTGTTGTAGGAATTCCCATAATTATTAGAGGAATTACTAGGAAATGGCCTAGGGTTAAAATTACCTCTATACGCGTTATTACCAAAATTGTTCCTACCAAAAAAATTCACATCCATAGATTCATTATTATTCTCAATCAAGGTAGACAAAGGCACATCATTAGGATCAGAGGAAACACTCTTATTAGCAAAAAATTTCATAAGTTCATCCATCTTTCCACTCAAAACATTAATATCTTCAATTGCATGCACTTTTTTATTAGTAGATCTTTCGGTGTGCCATTGAGAATAGTTAACCATAATATTATCTAGGAGTTTAGTAGCTTCTCCTAAAGTGATTTCCATAAAAGTGCCCCCCGCGGCCGAATCTAAAAGATTTCTAGAAGCAAAATTCAATCCAGCATAAAAATTCTGTATAATGATCCAAAGATTCAAACCATGTGTAGGGCAATTACGTATCATTAATTTCATCCTCTCCCAAGATTGTGCAACATGTTCATGATCAAGTTGCTTAAAATTCATAATATCGTTTCTAAGAGAGATGATCTTAGCGGGAGGAAAATACTTAGAGATAAAAGCATCTTTGCACTTATTCCATGAATCAATACTATTTTTAGACAAAGACGAAAACCAAGCTTTAGCAGGATCTCTAAGCGAAAACGGAAATAGCTTAAGTTCAACAATATCATTATCCACATCTTTCTTCTTTTGCATATAACACAAATCAACAAAGTTGTTTAGATGGGTAGTGGCATCTTCACTAGGAAGGCCGGCGAATTGAACTTTCATGACAAGATTCAACAAAGCAGCATTAATTTCACAAGATTCAGCATCGGTAAGAGGAGCAATCGGAGTGCTAAGAAAATCATTGTTGTCGGTATTGGCAAAGTCACACAATTTAGTATTATCTTGAGCCATCATGACAAGTAAGCAATCCAACACACAAGCAAACAAGAAACAGGCAAAAAAGGCAAATAGAAAAAGAGAAGGGGAACGAAAAAAGAGAGGGTGAATAAAACAGCAAGGGTGAAGTGGGGGAAAGGAAAATGAGAGGCAAATGGCAAATAATATAATGTGAGGGATAAGAGTTTGTGATGGGTACTTGGTATGTCTTGACTTGGCAACGGCGCCAGAAATGGCTTGTTGTCGGGAGTCAAATCTTGACTTGACTTGGCGCGAATCTCCCCGGCAGCGCCGGGAGAAATCCTTATTGCTACCTCTTGAGCACTGCGTTGGTTTTCCCTTGAAGAGGAAAGGGTGATGCAGCAAAGTAGCGTAAGTATTTCCCTCAGTTTTTGAGAACCAAGGTATCAATCAAGTAGGAGATCACGCTCAAGTCCCACGCACCTACACAAACAAATAATAACCTCGCAACCAACGCGATAAAGGGGTTGTCAATCCCTTCACGGTCACTTACGAGAGTGAGATCTGATAGACATGATAAGATAATATTTTTGGTATTTTTATGATAAAGAGAAATAAAGATGCAAAGTAAAATAAACAACAATAGAAATAACTAAGTGTTGGAAGATTAATATGATGGAAGATAGACCCGGGGGCCATAGGTTTCACTAGTGGCTTCTCTCAAGAGCATAAGTATTATGGTGGGTAAATGAATTACTGTCGAGCAATTCATAGAATTGAGCATAGTTATGAGAATATCTAGGTATGATCATGTATATAGGCATCACGTCCGTGACAAGTAGACCGAAATGATTCTGCATCTACTACTATTACTCCTCACATCGACCGCTATCCAGCATGCTGATGTATACTACACAACCTTCTTCTTGTAGACGTTATTGGGCCTCCAAGTGCAAAGGTTTATAGGACAGTAGCAAATTTCCCTCAAGTGGATGACCTAAGGTTTGTCAATCCGTAGGAGGCGTAGGATGAAGATGGTCTCTCTCAAGCAACCCTGCAACCAAATAGCAAAGAGTCTCTTGTGTCCCCAACACACCCAATACAATGGTAGATTGTATAGGTGCACTAGTTCTGCGAAGAGATGGTGATACAAGTGCAATATGGATAGTAGATATAGGTTTTTGTAATTTGAAAATATAAAAACAGCAAGGTAACTAATGATAAAAGTGAGCGTAAATGGTATTGCAATGCATTGAAACAATGCCTAGGGTTCGTACTTTCACTAGTGCAAGTCCTCTCAACAATAATAACATAATTGGATCATATAACTATCCCTCAACATGCAACAAAGAGTCACTCCAAAGTCACTAATTTTGGAGAACAAACGAAGAGATTATGTTAGGATACGAAACCACCTCAAAGTTATTCTTTCCAATCAATCCGTTGGGATATTCCTATAAGTGTCACAAACAGCCCTAGAGTTCGTACTAGAATAACACCTTAAGACACAAATCAACCAAAACCCTAATGTCACCTAGATACTCCAATTTCACCTCAAGTATCCATGGTTATGATTATACGATATGCATCACACAATCTCAGATTCATCTATTCAACCAACACATAGAACCTCAAAGAGTGCCCCAAAGTTTCTACCGGAGAATCACGACGAAAATGCGTGCCAACCCCTATGCACAGGTTCATGGGCGGAACCGCAAGTTGATCACCAAAACATACATCAAGTGAATCACGTGATATCCCATTGTCACCACAGATACGCACGGCAAGACATACATCAAGTGTTCTCAAATCTTTAAAGACTCAATCCGATAGGATAACTTCAAAGGGGAAACTCAATCCATTACAAGAGAGTAGAGGGGGAAGAAAATATCATAAGATCCAACTATAATAGCAAAGCTCGCGATACATCAAGATCGTACCACTTCAAGAACACGAGAGAGAGAGAGATCAAACACATAGCTGCTGGTACATACCCTCAGCCCCGAGGGAGAACTACTCCCTCCTCGTCATGGAGAGCACCGGGATGATGAAGATGGCCACCGGAGAGGGATTCCCCCTCCGGCAGGGTGCCGGAACGGGTCTAGATTGGCTTTCGGTGGCTACGGAGGCTTCTGGCGGCGGAACTCCCAATCTATTGTGCTCCCCGATCGTTTTAGGGTATATGGATATATATAGGAAGAAGAAGTACGTTAGGGGAGCCACGAGGGGGCCACGAGGGTGGAGGGCGCGCCCAGGGGGGGTGGGAGCGCCCCCTACCTCTGGCTTCCTCGAAGCTTCCTTGACATGGACTCCAAGTCTCCCGGGTTGCTTTCCTTCCAGAAATAAGTTCCGTGAAGTTTCAGGTCAATTGGACTCCGTTTGATTTTCCTTTTCTGCGATACTCTAAAACAAGGAAAAAACAGAAACTGGCACTGGGCTCTGGGTTAATAGGTTACTCCCAAAAATGATATAAAAGTGTATAATAAAGCCCATAAACATCCAAAATAGAAGATAATATAGCATGGAGAAATCAAAAAATATAGATACGTTGGAGACGTATCAAGCATCCCCAAGCTTAATTCATGCTCGTCCTCGAGTAGGTAAATGATAAAAACAGAATTTTTGAAGCGGAGTGCTACTTGGCATAATTTTAATGTAATTCTTCTTAATTGTGGTATGAATATTCAGATCCATAAGATTCAAGACAAAAGTTTAATATTGACATAGAAACAATAATACTTCAAGCATACTAACTAGGCAATTATGTCTTCTCAAAATAACATGGCCAAAGAAAGTTCATCCCTACAAAATCATATAGTTTAGTCATGCTCCATTTTCGTCACACAAGAATGCTCTCATCATGCAAAACCCCGATGACAAGCCAATCAATTGTTTCATACTTTAGTAATCTCAAACCTATAAACTTTCACGCAATACATGAGCGCGAGCTATGGATATAGCACTATGGGTGGAATAGAATATGATGATGGGGGTTATGTGGAGAAGACAAAAAGGAGAAAGTCTCACATCAACGAGGCTAATCAATGAGCTATGGAGATGCCCATCGATTGATGTTAATGCAAGGAGTAGGGATTGCCATGCAACGGATGCACTAGAGCTATAAATGTATGAAAGCTCAATAAAAGGAACTAAGTGTGTGTGCATCCAACTTGCTTGCTCACGAAGACCTAGGGCACTTGAGGAGGCCCATTGTTGGAATATAGAAGCCAAGTTCTATAATGAAAATTCCCCACTAGTATATGAAAGTGACAAAATAAGAGACTCACTATCATGAAGATCATGGTGCTACTTTGAAGCACAAGTGTGGTAAAAGGATAGTAGGATTGCCCCTTTTTATTTATTTATTTTATTTGGCCTTTCTCTTTTTTTGGCTTTTTTGGGACAATGCTCTATTAATGATGATCATCACACTTCTATTTATTTACAACTCAATGATTACAACTCGATACTAGAACAAAGTATGGCTCTATATGAATGCCTCCGGTGGTGTACCGGGATTGCAATGAATCAAGAGTGACATGTATGAAAAATTATGAACGGTGGCTGACGGTGTCCTGGACTAAGGGGTACTCAACACGTCATCTCCCGATCTGATAGATTGGGCCGAGGACCCCCGTGGCCATATACTCATGGGCCAGTTCGGACAACTGCCGCATACAAGGAAGATTCCACAAGACTTGGCGATCAAGACAAGGACTTCTCCCCACCGGCGTATTCGGCTAGGACTCTTGTTATCCCAGGCCTCCGGTGCATTATATAAACCGAGGCCAGGCTAGTCGATAGATATACAATATACACAACAATCATACCATAGGCTAGCTTCTAGGGTTTAGCCTCCTTGATCTCGTGGTAGATCTACTCTTGTACTACCCATATCATCAATATTAATCAAGCAGGAGTAGGGTATTACCTCCATCGAGAGGGCCCGAACCTGGGTAAAAAACATTGTGTCCCTCGTCTCCTGTTACCATCCGGCCTTGATGCACAGTTCGGGACCCCCTACCCGAGATCCGCCGGTTTTGACACCAACATTGGTGCTTTCATTGAGGGTTCCGCTGTGTGATCGACAAAAGGATCGATGACTCGCCTGCAGATCAACTGCGACTTCGGCATCTTCGTCACCAGCTCGACTGCGCCCTATCTCCGATCATCATGTTTGGATGAGGGCCTTCATCAACGTCAACTCCGATCTCTATCAAGATCATGGAGAAATCATCCAGGGATCCCGCGGGCTCAATGTCAACATTGCCCTCGGGCGACCGTGCTGTTTTTCTGGACAGCGAACTTGTATCCGCCGCCACCGCCCCCTCGAGTGTCGTTTTAACGATTGCT
The DNA here is from genome assembly GCF_003073215.2 of Triticum urartu. Lineage (NCBI taxonomy): Eukaryota > Viridiplantae > Streptophyta > Magnoliopsida > Poales > Poaceae > Triticum > Triticum urartu. The sequence goes on along the minus strand of NC_053026.1, from coordinate 397,492,177 downwards.
TCAGTGTAATTGTGCGGAATTGGATCTACAACAACCCTGGAAAATTTAGTCGAGTTCCGATGGAGGAATCTCTGGCAATCCGGGATATACCGGAGCCCTGTCAAATCTGGACGGGAATTTGGATGAGTTTAGGGCGTGGTGTCCAGCTTCTAGCTCGGACGTCCTTTGGAAGATCCAACCGTTGATCGGCTGCAGAATTTCTATATCTACCACCTCTCAAAATTTCAGCTCGATCCGACCGTCCAAACTCCGGAAACATTCCGATTAGTGCATCACTTTTCGAATCTGTTTTCTGCGCGAAAACGAATCCGACCTGAGTTCATCTTTTTTATGAACGGGATTTCGGACATCCCTTTTGAAGGAAGTTTTGTATGGGGTATTGTGTTTTGTTCCTGAACACATCCCACTAACTTTAAGATCTTTTGAACATGATCTTCAACATCATGCTGGTGTCAAACCAGTCTGGCAATATCACTCCACGGCTGCCGACCTACGCTAGACACGGCGTCACTTTGTTGAGCCGAGCTCAACTTCTTCGGATCATCATGTCGGCAAGCCGAACAAGAGTCCGGCATCGCGAAAGATAAATCATCACCAACATCGCCGCCTCACGGATTACACGGAGCGGGTATACCGGCATCGCCGCACGGTCGCTTCATCAAGCCGGCATCGACCACGTTACGACCTGCATCGGCAGGGCCGCACTATTGCTTCTTCAAGCTGGTGTCCATCACGCCGACCTACTTCAACATCTCGGCTGGACCGGGGGCTTCGCCATCTCTTCATCAACCTACTCCGGACACTTCGGCGTCACTAGCCGACCAGCTCCGTCACGTTAGCTGGGCCGAGGGCTTTGCCTCGGCGAGTCAACCTTACCAGCATTGCCATGCCATCGTTTTATCGCCCATTAGGTAATGGGTGTGCGGAGCGAGTCCCAATTTTGGGAATCACCTTCCTTCGGATGGCTACAACAAATAAACCAGGTGCTATTAACCTTAATATTTTTTGCTTGTTTGGGTTCAATTTTTCCCAAGGAATTATTACTCTGGTTTATCCATCATATGTACACAGGTCTATCAAATGATGGCCGCATTAACGACGGTCGCATGGTGGTCCGGTCAGTCTCTGTACATAGTCCGGCGAATGCCGCATCCGGAACTCGGACCGACCTGTGAATTCATGCTTTACCACGCCCTTACCGAATCACGCCGACACCCTGCGTCGACATTGACTTCGGCGCCAGGCCATATTTCTTTTATTACTCACTTTGCATAAATTATTGATTATGCAATGATTTTATTATTATTATTATTACTATTATCTCCGGTTTGCACTATTTTTTATGCATAGGAAAAAGATCCGGGGACTTCGGTGTCACTCTGCCGGTCTGCATTGACCGTGCTATGTCACCACTTCGGTGTGTCGAGCTCTCCGCTCCGCCACCTCAGGACCAGCTTGGGGGATGGAACCTTGCTCCGCATCAAGCTCGTACCGCGTCATCAATACCGAACACATTAACCAGCTAAGTCGCTTTCATGCTCAAAGCTTTAATTTCTAACTTGTGTTTGGTTCGACCAAGCATTACACTTTTTTTGGAAAAAAGTTGCTTGTAAAAAATTTTCTTGTCCAAACTTTATTTGTGACACACAAATTCAAGGACCCAATTCACTTGGGGGCTTCATTTATGAAGCTTTTCCTCTTGCATATGATTATACTTGTACGGCTTCGTTCCTTGTTCGTGTATTATGCCACAATATGCACCATATTGACTTAAGCGATTTGCAAGCTGGGTTGCCTCGCTCCTGTGTTTACCCCTACGTTCCCGATTGTTCGGCTAGGGAGTAAAGGGAGCACCTCTGCGATTGTCACAATCGGGTCGCCCGAGCCGGACCTCAGACTGGGTGAAGCCGAAAGCTAGCGCTCTTATAGTTATTCAATGATGGTCGGCACACAACGGAACTCATGAGTACAAAAAATCTATTGCACAAGTCTCATAATAACAATGAGCACCGAAGAAAGGTATCGATGGGGGTACTATTTTCTTCGAAGATGCTTCTTACACTTCACGGTAATATAGCATAAGTTCCCTGAGCGCGCTTTGTCTGTTACAGTCTTATGGCTTGATTACCTGGTTATTGGAAACATCGTCGATATTCTCGACCAATGGAGTACATAACACTTTTCGGTCCTTGACCGAAGAGGGAGAAGCTGGCGGTCGGTTAAGACGCGTTTAAAGTTCGGTTGAACATAGATATGATATAAGTACTTCGGTACATGCAATCATTCTTCTACCCAAGTCACTTGGGGGCTCTTAAGTTTATTTGAGCCGTTTTATAATAAGTGTTCTTCTTCTTAGCCGTTGCAAAGTTTTATCATTATTTATCACTCCTTTTTTCGACACGAGTGGGCGGTCACTAGCCGGGGAGCCTAATTTCTCTCTCAAAGCCACTAGAGTTTAGTTTGCTAAACTGGCCTGATGAGAAGTACTCCGCCCTCGGGATAGGAGGTTGAAGCCGTAGGCTGACCCGCTCGAAGTCTTGAGATAGGATGTATCATGTTAAAGCACGACAGAAGCACTTCTTTTTTCTAAGACCAACTTTCGGATTGGCACCGAACACTTGATATTGTTCGGACGTCATGTTTTTACTAACGTTTCTTGGTTTTCCAAGCTTTTTGGAACTTTTAAACTATTTGTGCTTTTCCAGCATTAGTCTCGCAGTGCAACGCCGGACACCTTTAGGGATTCGGCAAAAACATTCTCAGATATTGCTATATATGCATCGGTTTCGAATTGTGTCTTCGGTCAATAGTTGGGTTGCCCGGCTCCTGCACTTGCTTCATACGTTCCGTTTTGTTCAGCTAGGCGTGCAAAGGGAGAACCACTGCGATTGTGCTTCCAGCTCACATGGTTAAGCACCTTAGTGGAGAAAGCCGAAAACTAACTGTCACAATAAGCATAAACTGGTCAGCGATCTGATGACTATGTCGGGCCATTCATAACATTGGCCGAAGTGTTTACGGCTTGACCTCGACTGTCGCCGAACACTACCGGGGGCTATTAACTGGCCTCCCAAACTAAATCCTCGATATTTTGCTCTTACATTCGAGCTGAGGTTTCATGATCATGCTTAGCATGACAACCCAAAGAAAGGAACCGACAGCGGGACTATTTTCTTTGGAATACATTTCTTCTGTTAAACAGTAATATAACATATCTCTCTGCGTACCTTTGTTTATAAAACCGTGTGGCCAGATTGCCTTGTTTGTCGTAAATCTTTGCCCTCATAAAGGCTTTATAAAGTAGGACAAACACTCCTCGGCTACTGGCCAAGGAGGTGGAAGCCGATGGTCGGTCAACAAAGTTTTGTACAATGCGGATCCGAGCATTAATGACGTAAAGTACTTGGATACATAGAGTCATTACACATAATTTGTGATTTTACTATGGATATTGATCCTTAATTCGGCCACCCGTGCCCGCATTAAGGCTCAGGGGCTACTGGGCTTCGGGCTTATTATTTACAAATATTAAAGGGGCACATCGATCCCCTGATCTGGTGTTGCCACCCGACCAGTTTCTCGGGGGCTACTGCATTTCTTGTCCAATGCAGAAAATTTTATGTGCAATATAGTTTCCGAGGAGATTTTGATCCTCAGGTTGGTCGGCCGCACCCAACCTGAGTCTTGAGGACTGAGCACGCCGCTTTTGTGTCCCAAAGTATTCTGCCGAGCTAGGACTTGATCCTCAGGCCGATTTTGCAAATCAACCTGAGTCTTAGCGGCTACTGGGATCAGCGGTCTTATGTCATCCTTCATGTGCATCTCGGGTTTTAGACCGATACACACCTTGAGGGCTACCGGCAGAGAATAAATTGCACCAATAAAAAATATTGACAAAAATCGGCCCATAGTCGGGGTTGTGCACCACCTCGGAAGCAGTCCGGCATAAAGCTCGGGCGCTAGTGGCTGGCTCCATAGAGGGCATTTCCGGCATTAAGCTCGGCTAAACTCCTTCAAACTTCTTTGAACCAAGGTGATTTACGACACCTCGGATACAGTCCGGCGTTGGAGCTCGGATACATAGTCCGGCGTTGGAGCTCGGATACAGTCCGGCGTTGGAGCTCGGATACATAGTCCGGCGTTGGAGCTCGGATACATTCCGGCGTTAGAGCTGGGAAGCGGTCCAGCGTTGGTGCTCGGCTGCAAAAGATACCTCGAATGCAGTCCGGCGTTGGAGCTCGGACGGAAGAGGACGCTGCCGCCCGGGAGCAATTTCAAACCCGAGGTGTGGCATAAAAATAACAAGGCATTGATAAAGGCCAGAAACTTAAATGGGCTCCTCGGATACCCGACGTGTAAACTCGCCGAATGAATTTCGGCGATCCTCAAGATCGAAGATGAGAAGATTTGTTAAACCAGTTTTCAAGACCGACGACCGAAGATGAAGAACAGTTCGGAAGAATCGAGGAGCGTCCCTAACTTGAAGACCGGTTCAGGGGGCTACTGACGGTGTCTTGGACTAGGGGGTACTCAACACGTCATCTCCCGATCTGATAATTGGGCCGAGGACCCCCATGGCCGTATACTCATGGGCCAGTTCGGACAACTGCCGCATACAAGGAAGATTCCACAAGACTTGGCGATCAAGACAAGGACTTCTCCCCACCGACGTATTCGGCTAGGACTCTTGTTATCCTAGGCCTCCGGTGCATTATATAAACCGAGGCCAGGCTAGTCGATAGATATACAATATACACAACAATCATACCGTAGGCTAGCTTCTAGGGTTTAGCCTCCTTGATCTCGTGGTAGATCTACTCTTGTACTACCCATATCATCAATATTAATCAAGCAGGAGTAGGGTATTACCTCCATCGAGAGGGCCCGAACCTGGGTAAAAAACATTGTGTCCCTCGTCTCCTGTTACCATCCGGCCTTGACGCACAGTTCGGGACCCCCTACCCGAGATCCGCCGGTTTTGACACCGATAGTGGCTTTGCCACAAATACGATGTCAACTACATGATCATGCAAAGCAATATGACAATGATGATGCGTGGCATGATAAACGGAACGGTGGAAAGTTGCATGGCAATATATCTCGGAATGGCTATGGAAATGCCATAATAGGTAGGTATGGTGGCTGGTTTGAGGAAGATATAAGGATGTTTATGTGTGACAGAGCGTATCATATCACGGGGTTTGGATGCACCGGCAAAGTTTGCACCAACTCTCAATGTGAGAAAGGGCAATGCATGGTACCGAAGAGGCTAGCAATGATGGAAGGGTGAGAGTGCGTATAATCCATGGACTCAACATTAGTCATAAAGAACTCACATACTTATTGCAAAAATCTACAAGGCATCAAAAATCAAGCACTACGCGCATGCTCCTAGGGGGATAGATTAGTAGGAAAAGACCATCGCTCGTTCCCGACCGCCACTCATAAGGAGGACAATCAAAGAACACCTCATGTTTCAAATTTGTTACATAACGTTTACCATAAGTGCATGCTACGGGACTTGCAAACTTAAACACAAGCATTTCTCAAATTCACAACTACTCAACTATCATGACTTTGATATTATTATCTCCATATCTCAAAACAATCATCAAGCATCAAACTTCTCTTAGTATTCAACACACTCATAAGAAAGTTTTTACTATTCTTGGATGCCTAACATATTAAGATTATTTAAGCAAATTACCATGCTATTTAAGACTCTCAAAATAATATAAGTGAAGCACGAGAGTTCATCTATTTCTATAAAATAAAACCACCACCGTGCTCTAAAAGGATATTAGTGAAGCACTAGAGCAGATGACAAACTACTCCAGTAGATATAAGTGAATATCAATGAGTAGTCGAATAATTATGCAACTATGTGAAGACTCTCTAACATTTAAGAATTTCATATCTTGGTATTTTATTCAAACAGCAAGCAAAACTAAATAAAATAAAATGACGCTCCAAGCAAAACACATATCATGTGCCGAATAAAAATATAGCTCCAAGTAAGTTTACCGATGAATGAAGACGAAAGAGGGGATGCCTTCCGGGGCATCTCCAAGCTTAGGCTTTTGGTTGTCCTTGAATATTAACTTGGGGTGCCTTGGGCATCCCCAAGCTTAGGCTCTTGCCACTCCTTATTCCATAGTCCATCGCATCTTTACCCAAAACTTGAAAACTTCACAACACAAAACTTAACAGAAAACTCATAAGCTCCGTTAGTATAAGAAAGAAAATCACCATAATAAGGTACTATAATGAACTCATTCACTATATTCCAACTTCTCTATGGTTCATACCCTCTGATACTACTCATAGATTCATCAAAATAAGCAAACAACACATATAAAACAGAATCTGTCAAAAACAGAACAGTCTGTAGTAATCTGTAGGTTTCGACCACTTGTGGAGCTCATAAAATTCTCAAATAAATTGTTGGACCTGAGTAATTTATCTATTAATCATCTGCAAAAATAATTAACTAAATATCTCTCTCCAGTAAAAAAATGGCAGCAATTTTCGTGAGCGCTAAAGTTTCTGTTTTTTACAGCATGATCATAAAGACTTCACCCAAGTCTTCCCAAAGGTTCTACTTGGCACAAACACTACTTAACACATAAAACCACATCTAAACAGAGGCTAGATGAATTATTTATTACTAAACAGGAAAAAAACAAGGAACTAAAATAAAATTGGGTTGCATCCCAACAAGCGCTATCGTTGAATGCCCCTAGCTAGGCATGATGATTTCAATGATGCTCACATAAAGGATAAGAACTGAAACATAAAAAGAGCATCATGAAGAATATGACTAGCACATTTAAGTCTAACCCACTTCCTATGCACAGGGATTTTGTGAGCAAACAACTTATGGGAGCAATAATCAACTTGCATAGGAAGTAGAACAAGCATAACTTCTAAACTTTAAGCACATAGAGAGGAAACTTGATATTATTGCAATTCCTACAAGCATATATTCCTCCCTCATAATAATTTTCAGTAGCATCATGAATGAATTCAAAAATATAACCAGCACCTAAAGCATTCTTTTCATGATCTGCAAGCATAGAAATTTTATTACTCTCCACATAAGCAAAATTCTTCTCATTCGGAATAGTGGGAGTATCATAAAAAACTCGAATACTATAAATTGTTTCCACATTAAAAGAGTAATGTTCAGAAAAGGGGTAACCATAATCATGGCAAGTTTTATAAATATAATCACTACTTTCTATAGCATAAGTATCGTCACAATAATCATCATAGGTAGGAGGCATGCCATCATCATTATAATTTTGCATATCAAAACTTGTGAGACTAAAAATGTCATATTCATTAAACGTAGCATCCCCAAGCTTGGGACAAACATTAATTGCAGAAAATATATTCTCAAAAACATCATCTTCATCAAACATAGCATCCCCAAGCTTGGGCCTTTTCATATCATAAGCATAATCACTCTCATCATTAATAGTATGGATGGCACCAATAGTATAGCTATTATCATATTCTTCCAAGCAAGTGCCAAAAATATTTTCAAGATCATAAGAAGTATCATTATCTTCCACAATTTTATTTTCATGAGGCACAATAGTAATAGGAGCAGCATTATTTAGGGGAGATATCTTTTTACCTCTCTTCCTTTTTCTTTTCTGCTTCTTCACCACATCATGTGTGGGTTCAATCCTCTTTTTGGAGCTCCTTATTAATGAGATTGGTTGAATAGGAGGCTCCTCCTCGTTACCTGATTCATCATAAGAAATAATAGGAGGATATTGGGAAGTCTCTTTGTCGGTGTCAAAACCGGCGGATCTCGGGTAGGGGGTCCCGAACTGTGCGTCTAAGGCGGATGGTAACAGGAGGCAGGGGAGAAGATGTTTACCCAGGTTCGGGCCCTCTTGATGGAGGTAATAACCTACTTCCTGCTTGATCGTTCTTGATGATATGAGTATTACAAGAGTTGATCTACCACGAGATCGTAGAGGCTAACCCTAGAAGCTAGCCTATGGTATGATTGTCTGTTTTCCTACGGACTAAACCCTCCGGTTTATATAGACACCGGAGGGGGCTAGGGTTACACAAGGTCAGTTTCAAGGGAGGAGATCTACATATCCGTAATGCCTAGCTTGCCTTCCACACCAAGGAGAGTCCCATCCGGACATGGGACAAAGTCTTCAATCTTGTATCTTCATAGTCCAACAGTGCGGCCAAAGGATATAGTCCGGCTGTCCGGAGACCCCTTAATCCAGGACTCCCTTAGTAGCCCCTGAACCAGGCTTCAATGACGATGAGTCCGGCGTGCAGTATTGTCTTCGGCATTGCAAGGCGGGTTCCTCCTCCGAATACTCCATAGAAAATTTTGAACTCAAGGACAGGGTCCGACTCTGCAAAACAAGTTCCACACCCCACCATAGAGAGAATAATATTTCCATAAATCTAATCTGCTGTCATGTTTTGATAACACGACATCACGTCATCGCCCGGTCTTTATCTGAACCATTTTTTCTCAACCAGCGCTGCGCATATTGCGAGGCGTTTTTTCTGACACGTCTCGTCAAAGCAGAGATCGTGTCCCCCTTATTACGAGATTCTCATCAATACGGACGTGGGTAATCCAATCGTGCCTGTTGGTATGACTCCTAGATCTTTGGTAAGTCCCAAACGGCCACAAGGAGGACGCTTGATATTCACCTTCTTTATAAAGAGGGCAAGGCATGTCCTTTTTCCCCCTCGTGCTCAATCGAATCCTTCCCCCGCCGCGAGTTCCAACACCCAAGGCTCAGGCCAGGCGCTTAGGACCTTCAACCATGTCCAGATCCAACCTTCAAGGTCGGTGGATGCCATCCTCCTTCACAGAGGAGGACATCAAAAAGCTGAGAGAGGCCAGATATTTGACCGCCAAAATTTCGCATAGGCCGACAGCGGGCCTCACTCGCTACTCGTCCCAACTGAGGGGATGAGCGCCTCCGTGAGGGAGGATAAACAGGGGAAATAATTTGACATTCCCTCTCCCCGGGGAAGGAAGAGGACTACCTCTAAAGATCCGGAAACTAAGGTTTCCAAACGGGAGAAGAAATCTTCGCCAAAGGGTCCTGCCTTGGAGGGTATTCTTGCCGCACAATGTCCGTGCGGGGACCAGCCCTCTACCGAGTTGTAAGTAATCAAAAAGTACTTAGTAATGAAAATATCCTACCTTACTTCCGAAGACAATAACTGATGCTTATAAATTGTAGTCCGGATCGCAGCCCTTCTCGATAGAGTTCGTCTTCGGGTGATCTTCTTCCGGAGATGATGGAGAGCGAAATGCCTCCTCCTGACACCCCGCCTCCGGAGGCGGGCGACCCTGAAGTGTCGTCGCGGAGGGTATCTCCTGATCCACCCAGGCCAGAGGATAACCCTTTGGCTACCTGGAATCCTCAGTATCCGACTCCTAAGGAGAGCGTTGGCAAGAGTCCGGAACCGTACAGAGTGCGGCCGGACGCACTGAGGGATCTTCTGGGGCAAGCGGCCGTCTCAGAAGCGCATTGTACGCTGATGGGTACGGTAATTGAAAGGATTTCATCCACTGAAAGCGATTGCATGAAGCCTTTATGAGTCTGCTGAAAGGCTTTGAGGTATGTGAAATAGTTAATGTTTTTGATAGTACCGCACACGTTAGGTGTGCCCTATGCAGATAGTAGCCCCTGAGACTCTGGTTGTCATCGAGAACGGCGGCAAACCGAGGATCATATTTCCAGGTAATAACCCGACTGCCTTTATGTGCAGGTGGCTGAGGCTCCGGTGGCTAGCCGGACTGATGAGTTTACCGAGCTAAAGCGGCAACTTGATGCGGCCAATGCCGATATCGTGCTTGTCAACCAGCGGCTTGACGAGGCACAGGGTAAGTGATTTCTCTAGTGATCATCACATAATAAGAGGAGCATGATGCCAGTATATTTAATATGTTGTGACTGCAGATGGAGTTGCTACCGTGGAGACCCTTCGGGCGGAGCTTGCCCGATCCAAGGAACAAGCAAGGAGTAGCAATGCGGCCGCTCTAAAGGCGGCCGAAGAGTTGAGGGCCGAATAGGCCGCACATTACGAGAGCAAGGAAAGAATAGCCAAAATGGCTATAGAGTTGAAAGATGCCACTGACCGCTGCCAGCTTCTTGAAGAAGAAAGCCGAGCGAAGCCGACGGACCTGGAGAAGGCCCTGGTAGCTGCCAAGGAAGCCCGCTCCAAAATTAGAGCGATGAAGGAGGAGCTGCATCAAGCTGCAGATATCGTGTCTGGGAAGCCCTTCTTGTTGCGGGCGAAGTTCGGAGATCCGAAGTATGCTCCTCTTGACCGACTATGGAGTTCCGCGGATGCCTATGTGGATTTGGCTGCAAGTGCTGCTGATGCGGCCGAGTACTTCAAGGATTGGGAAGATCACTAAGTGGAACAGCTGTTCTGGTCACAGTTTCATGCTCCAGGCCGCCCGCTGCTGTTGAATGAGCGAATGGCCGAGTGGGCCGAGCTCCATAGGTTGTCCGGACTTGCCATGAGGTCCGTTGTGGATCATGTGTGGCCAGGAGGGCCAAGGCTGAATAGCTACTTTAGTTTAGTGCAACAATTCCTTGGTGCTGTGTCGCGCATCGATGCTATAAAGAGATCGGCGTGCATAGAGGGTGCGCGGATGGCCTTTGCCCGTGTCAAGACATACTGGGCAGAGATGGAGGCCACCACTGTTGCCACATAGGGTTCGGCCATAGGCCGAGTGGCTGCCGAGCACTACTTTGAAGAAGTTCTTGAAGGCGCTCGTTCGATAGAGGCTCAGTGCTCGAAGAATACTATGTTCTAGTGACATGTACTCCCATTGTAAAAACAAAGTTTTATTGAGTTATCAATGCTGTGTTTATACTTTTGCTGAAAGTATTATGATGCCTCCTGTGCGGCCGTTTATGTATATATGTATATAACCTGAAAGTTTGCAGTCGTCGGCTTCTGCCCCCACGAATATAATGCGGGGGTGTTCATCGAAAACGCGTATCCACACTTGATCCAACGTCTTGGTCCATTAAGGAGGTGGTAGCGCAGCGAACGAGGCAATCAGACTATATTGCTTTAACACTTTCACTTAGCCATAGGAGTTTGACGGTGGGGCTACTATATAGCCCCTGGTACTTCCGTGCTCGTCCGAATACGGGGCGCGTACATACATGGCCAGGAAACGGCCCTTCGTTAATGCGAAGGAATCTCGAAGATTCCGCTGAGTCATCGAGTGGTTGACCAGTCTCTCGCTATATCATGACAGTCAGTTTTCGGCTTTCTCTACTAAGGTGCTCATCCAGATGAATCAAGGCACAATCATAGTAGTTCTCCTAGTGCTACCTTAGCCGATATGGCGGAACGTAAGGTACCAAAACGTGGGAGCCGGGCAAACCCAACATTTGACCAAAGACATGATTCGGAGCTGATGCATATAGGGCCAAACTCGCGACGCCGGACACTCCCTAAGGTGTTCGGTCTTTATAACATATACCGGGCTGAACAATGCCCTTAATAATAAACCCATGTGTCCAGGTACGTGCAATATCCTGACGTGGCCACATGCCAATAACGTCAGCATCCTTCTCGGTTGTGTAGAGTATCCGGAGGATGTGAGCAACAAGAGAGAGTAAAAAAGGTTTACGCAGGGTCTTAATCTAAAAAGAAACCTTTGGGCGGGTCCCTGCTGCACGTCTGCGCCTGTGTCTCCGTTGTGCCGTGTCCTGGACGGGTGAAGCACGATTGTCATCTGTAAAAGGAAAGAACTTCGGTGAAAGTTGCCGTGCCAAAAAAAGGAACTGGTTATTATCAATGAACTATCAAAATTCAAGAGAAGTCAAGTTGAGCCGGGCTGGCCCTGATTACACGCGGGAAGCCCCTGGTATCGTCTATGAGGGTTTGATCATCAAACCAATCTCATGTATATGTAGTGGAGCGCCGGACTCATCTAACCGTGTCCGTGGTCTTGTTGACCTGTCATTTTTTCTTGTTGGTGAGGCCGTCTAGTTCGCGGCTATTAAAGCCGCCGCATCCTCTTCTATACGTGAAAAACGTTCAGTATTTCCGCTAATTGTGATGATGCCACATGGACCGGGCATCTTAAGCTTGAGAAAAGCATAATGCGGTATTGCATTAAAACGAGCGAAAGCCATTCTTCCGAGTAGTGCTTGATAGTCACTTCGGAATGGAGCGATGTGGAAAATTAACCTTTCGCTTCAGAAGTTATTGGGAGAACCGAATACAACTCTAGTAGTAGAGAGCCCGTACAGCGGGCCTATTGGCCTGGTATTACTCCCTTGAAGGTAGTATTGCTGTGGCTTATTTGTGTCGGGTCTATCCCCATTTTGGGGACTGTGTCCTGATATATCAGATTGAGATCATTGCCGCCGTCCATGAGGACTCGTGTGAGATGGTACCCGTTTATTATTGGGTCTAACACCAAGGCCGCCAATCCTTCGTGCCAGATGCTTGATGCGTGATACCTGCGATCAAAAGTGATTGGGCAGACCAACCAGGGGTTGATCCTATGGGTGACGGGCTATATGGCGCGTGTGTCTCTGAGTGCGTGTTTGCTTCTCTTCTTCGTCACATGGATCACGTTTACCGTTTTATCCTCTGGCGGGAATTTTTTCTGTCCTCCGGTTCTTTTCTGGCGAGGTTCGTCCTCGTCTTCGCTTGGTGTCTCTTCCTTTTGTGTTCGGCGTTTAGCTTACCGGCCTGCTTGAAGACCCAACATTCTCTGTGGATGTGATTTGCAGGTTTGTCGGGTGTGCCGTGAATCTGACAGAGCTTGTCAAGAATCTTGCTTAGGCCAGATGGTCCTTCTCTGCTGCCTTTAAAAGGCTTTTTTCGCTGACCTGGTCGAGAGCCCCTGAATCCGGCGTTTACCGCCGTATTATCCGGGCTACCTTCTTTATTTCGACGCTTGTTTTTGTTGCGTCATGGTTTTCCATTGCCATCCTTGACTTCGGATGTGCTTGGGTCACTGGTGCTGCTACGGGCTAACCAGCTGTCTTCGCCCGCGCAAAAGCGGGTCATGAGGCTTGTTAGGGCTGCCATTGTTCTCGGTTTTTCTTGGCCGAGGTGTCTGCCGAGCCATTCGTCTCGGACGTTGTGTTTAAAAGCTGCTAAGGCTTCGGCGTCCGGACAGTCGACGATTTGGTTCTTCTTGGTGAGGAACCTATTCCAAAGCTTTCAGGCGGACTCTCCGGACTGTTGGATTATATGACTTAAATCGTCTGCATCCGGAGGTCGGACGTAAGTCCCTTGGAAATTAGCCCAAAAAGCGTCCTCGAGCTCCTCCGAACTTCCAATTGAGTTTTCAGGGAGGCTTTTCAGCCAGTGCCGAGCTGGTCCTTTGAGCTTGAGGGGTAAGTATTTAATGGCATGGAGATCATCTCCGCGAGCCATATGGATATGGAGGATAAAGTCCTCGATCCAGACACCAGGGTCTGTGGTCCCGTCGTACGCCTCTATGTTCACTGGTGTGAATCCTTCTGGGAATTCATGATCCAGCACCTCATTTGTGAAATATAGGGGGTGTGCGGCGCCCCTGTATTGGGACATGCCATGGCGTTCGAACGTTTGTAGTATTCGGTTTTGATTTTGTGCCGGAGCGCGCTTCCTAGATCCATAGATGGATCTGGTCGCACCGGATTTTTGCCGCAAGTTCTCACGTAGATCGTGTGTTGACTTATGTGCGACTTTGTTGGCCGCTCTATCGCAGTCACAAGGTGGTGGATCCGGCCGGTTGGCCGTGTCATTTTTCGGCTGTGTGGGCTCTAAGGCCTCATTGTCGAATTCATGTAATATCTTGCGCTTTGGATAGCTATTTGTGTGGTAACTTCCACCATACTTTGTTTCGTTGTCGAGCACTTTGTTCCACCTGTTGTTGAGCATATCTTGTGCGTCCTTAAGCCTTTGCTTCTGCTTCTTTAGGCTCCTCGCTGTGGCAATAAGCCTTGTGCGGAGCTTCTCTTGCTCCAAGTGCGTTTCCGGGATGATATGTGCCTCTTCGTCCGGACTATTTTCCTCCCGAGATGGGGTTTGATGAGGTTTATCCTTGGCGTCGCCGTGTTCGGACGCCGGATCCGCACTATGTTCGCCATTTGCATCTTCGTCGTGCTCTGCCACCAGGGCGGTGCGGTCATCGTTTCTTCTGGAGTCGACTGTACTGTTATTTCCTCTTGCGCTGTTATCGCTATTTTTGCTATGGCGGGACTTAGAGCGGCGCTCTGACGTCGGCGCTTGGGTTGCTTGGAGGGGGCATCCTCCGTTGTCTCTTCGCCATTGCCCTCTTTGGGTGTATCCACCATGTATATGTCATGTGATGAAGTGGTTGTCCGGTGCCCTGTGGGCACTGGTTCCTGTTCATCTAATGCATCTTCGTTCATGCCGTCGATGTCTTCGGAGTCGAAGTTAAGCATGTCGGTTAAGTCGTCGACAGTGGCTACCAAGTGGGTGGTGGGTGGGCAGCGAATTTCTTCGTCGTCCGCATCCCATTCTAGCTGAACATAGTTCGGCCAAGGTTCTCCTGACAGGGAGAGAGACCTTAATGAATTTAGCACATCGCCGAAAGGTGAGTGCTGAAAGATATCCACGGAGGTGAACTCCATGATCGGCGCCCAGTCGGGTTCGACGGGCACGGATATAAGCGGCTCGGAGTCCGTGGCCGGGGGTGAATCTAGTGGTTCGGCAACACGACTCCCGTAAGTGGTGAAGTCAGCGTCTGGCTCTATCGCCGCTGAGAGCGCGGCCTCCGTGGCGGGGTCTATCCCTCCGCTCTCGGATGGCGCGATTTGCTCCGGATTGACGGCCGGAGTAGTTGCAGATGCGATCTCCCGAATACTGTCCGATGGTAGAGTTATGTTATGTTCGGCGTGACTGTGCGGCACACCTGACATGGGCTCGAATGCGTCAAAGATCAAGTCTCCGCGGATATCGGTCATGTAGTTCAAGTTTCCGAATCTGACCTGATGGCCAGGGGCATAGCTCTCGATCTGCTCCAGATGGCCAAGCGAATTGGCCCGCAGTGCGAAGCCGCCAAATACAAAGATCTGTCCCGGGAGGAAAACCTCACCCTGGACCGCATCACTACCGATGATCGAAGAAGCCTTATGGGGACGACACCGTGGAACTCTCAATGAAAGCACCATTGTCGGTGTCAAAACTGGCGGATCTCGGGTAGGGGGTCCCGAACTGTGCGTCTGAGGCGGATGGTAACAGGAGGAAGGGGACAAGATGTTTACCCAGGTTTGGGCCCTCTTGATGGAGGTAATACCCTACTTCCTGCTTGATTGTTCTTGATGATATGAGTATTACAAGAGTTGATCTACCACGAGATCGTAGAGGCTAACTCTAGAAGCTAGCCTATTGTGTGATTGTCTGTTGTCCTATAGACTAAACCCTCCGGTTTATATAGACACCGGAGGGGGCTAGGGTTACACAAGGTCGGTTACAAGGGAGGAGATCTACATATCCGTATTGCCTAGCTTGCCTTCCACGCCAAGGAGAGTCCCATCTGGACACGGGACGAAGTCTTCAATCTTGTATCTTCATAGTCCAACAGTACGGCCAAAGGATATAGTTTGGCTGTCCGGAGACCCCCTAATCGAGGAGTCCCTCACTCTTCCCTTTCATTAGTATTCTCTTCATCCTCTATTTGTTTTCTTTTCTTTTTGTAGTTGGCAATATAAGGATTTTCAATACAATTCACCGCACAATACATATAAATTTTCTCTAGATCAAAATCAAGGAATCTATCAAGATTAAACTTTGGAATACCCTTAGTTATACGTTTCATTTCTTCATACCCCCAAAGAAGACTAAGCTCTTTATGATGCTCTGGGGTAATCAAATTATCACAATTTTTGGATACGATTCGGTCATGAAACAATTTGCATTGGAGATTTAAATGACCATGTTCATTGCAAAGTTCACAAGGGTGAAAATATTGAATTTTTCAGCACAAACATCAAGACTTTTTTGCAACAATTTAGTTTCTAATACTTTTGCCTCTTGCAATATCTATCTTCCCTATTTGGTGCATACTTGCAAAACCAATGCACTCCACAAAAATTGACATGTTTATAGGGGACATTTTCATCATAACTAGTGCAATCATCATTAGTACTATGGATATTCAAGGAGTTCATACTAACAACATTGAAATCATGCTCATCATTCAAAGATTTAGTGCCAAACATTTTAATGCATTCTTCTTCTAACACTTTAGCACAATTTTCCTTTCCATCATACTCACGAAAGATATTAAAAAGATGAAGCATATGAGACAAACTCAATTCCATTTTTTATAGTTTTCTTTTATAAACTAAACTAGTGATAAAACAAGAAACTAAATGACTAGACTACAAGATCTAAAGATATACCTTCAAGCACTCACCTCCCCGGCAACGGCGCCAGAAAAGAGCTTGATGTCTACTACACAACCTTCTTCTTGTAGACGTTGTTGGGCCTCCAAGTCCAGAGGTTTGTAGGACAGTAGAAAATTTCCCTCAAGTGGATGACCTAAGGTTTATCAATCCGTAGGAGGCGTAGGATGAAGATGGTCTCTCTCAAGAAACCCTGCAACCAAATAACAAAGAGTCTCTTGTGTCCTCAACACACCCAATACAATGGTAGATTGTATAGGTGCACTAGTTCGGCGAAGAGATGGTGATACAAATGCAATATGGATAGTAGATATAGGTTTTTGTAATCTGAAAATATAAAAACAGCAAGGTAACTAATGATAAAAGTGAGCGTAAACGGTATTGCAATGCATTGAAACAAGGCCTAGGGTTCATACTTTCACTAGTGCAAGTCCTCTCAACAATAATAACATAATTGGATCACATAACTATCCCTCGACATGCAACAAAGAGTCACTCCAAAGTCACTTATGCACACATTTTCATCTTGACTCTCTGGTAGAAACTTTGGGGCAATCTTTGAAGTTCTTTGTGTTGGGTGAATAGATGAATCTGAGATTGTGTGATGCATATCGTATAATCATACCCATGGATACTTGAGGTGACATTGGAGTATCTAGGTGACATTAGGGTTTTGGTTGATTTGTGTCTTAAGGTGTTATTCTAGTACGAACTCTATGATAGATTGAATGGAAAGAATAGCTTCATGTTATTTTACTACGGACTCTTGAATAGATCGATCGGAAAGGATAACTTTGAGGTGGTTTCGTACCCTACCATAATCTCTTCGTTTGTTCTCCGCTATTAGTGACTTTGGAGTGACTCTTTGTTGCATGTTGAGGGATAGTTATATGATCCAGTTATGTTATTATTGTTGAGAGAACTTGCACTAGTGAAAGTATGAACCCTAGGCCTTGTTTCAACGCATTGCAATACCGTTTGTGCTCACTTTTATCATTAGTTACCTTGCTGTTTTTATATTTTCAGATTACAAAAACCTTTATCTACCATCCATATTGCACTTGTATCACCATCTCTTCGCCGAACTAGTGCACCTATACAATTTACCATTTTATTGGGTGTGTTGGGGACACAAGAGACTCTTTGTTATTTAGTTGCAGGGTTGTTTGAGAGAGACCATCTTCATCCTACGCCTCCCACGGATTGACAAACCTTAGGTCATCCACTTGAGGGAAATTTGCTACTGTCCTACAAACCTATGCACTTGGAGGCCCAACAACGTCTACAAAAAGAAGTTTGTGTAGTAGACATCAAGCTCTTTTCTGGCGTCGTTTCCGGGGAGGTGAGTGCTTGAAGGTATATCTTTAGATCTTGCAATCGAATCCTTTTGCTTCTTGTTTTATCACTAGTTTAGTTTATAAAAGAAAACTACAAAAAAATGGAATTAAGAGTACCTCATATGCTTCATCTTTTTAATGTCTTACGTGAAAATAAGGATTCCGATAATTGTGCTCAATTGCTAGAGGAAGAATGCATTAGAATGTTTGGCACTAAATCTTTGAATGATGAGCATGATTGCAATGTTCTTAGTATGAATTCTTTGAATATCCATGATGCTAATGATATGCAAAGCCACAAGCTTGGGGGTGCTATGTTTGATGAAGATGATATTTTTTGTCCCCCAAGTTTCGATGAGCAAATTTATTATGATGATAGCATGCCTCCTATTTATGATGATTATATTGATAAAAGTGGGTTTGGAAGAGTGTCAACTTTAGGAAGTAATGATCCCACTATTTTGGAGGGTGTTGAATCTTATTGTGATAATTATGAAAGTGGATTTGGAGAGGTCATGACTTTACTTAGTGATGAATCCACTATTTCGGAAGAGGTTCCAATTGATTATGTGAACAAAGTTGCTACTTATGATAATTATTGTGATGATACATATGCTATAAAAAGTAGTGATGATTATATTTATAAAACTTGTCATGATTATGATTACCCTTTTTCTGAACATTACTCTTTTAATGTGGAAACAATTTATAGTATTCAAGTCTCTTATGATACTCCCACTATTCCGATTGAGAAGAATTTTGCTTGTGTGGAGAGTAATCAAATTTCTATGCTTGAAGGTAATGAAAAGAATGCCTTATGTGCTGGTTATATTGTTGAATTCATTCATGATGCTACTGAAAATTATTATGAGGGAGGAATATATGCTTGTAAGACTTGCAATAATATCAAGTTTTCTCTCTATGTGCTGAAAATTTTGAAGTTATGCTTGTTTGACCTTCATATGCAAGTTGATTCTTGTTCCCACAAGTTGTTTGCTCACAAAATCCCTATGCATAGGAAGTGGGTTAGACTTAAATGTGCTAGTCATATTCTTCATGATGCTCTCTTTATGTTACAATTCTTATCTTTTATGTGAGCATCATTGAAATCATCATGCCTAGCTAGGGGCATTCAACGATAGCGCTTGTTGGGATGCAACCCAATTTTATTTTAGTTCCTTGTTTTTTTCCTGTTTAGTAATAAATAATTCATCTAGCCTCTTTTCAGATGTGGTTTTATGTGTTAATTAGTGTTTGTGCCAAGTAAAGCCTTTAGGATCTTCTTGGGTGATTGTTATTTGATCTTGCTGTAAAAAACAGAAAGTATGCGCTCACGAGAATAACTTTCGATTCTTACCAGAGAGCGATAAAATACCAATTCCACCTGCAGTAGATTAATAAACAAATTGCATAGGGCTTCCTAATTTCTCAGGATTTTTGGAGTTACAGAAGTATTCGAAACCTACAGATTACTACAGACTATTCTGTTTTTGACAGATTCTGTTTTTCTATGTGTTGTTTGCTTATTTTGATGAATCTATGAGTAGTATCGGAGGGTATGAACCATATAGAAGTTGGAATACAATAGATATTACACCAATATGAATTTATAATGAGTTCACAATAGTACCTAAATGGTGATTTGTTTTCTTATACTAACGGAGCTTATGAGTTTTATGTTAAGTTTTGTGTTGTGAAGTTTTCAAGTTTTGGGTAAAGATTCGATGGACTATGGATAAGGAGTGGCAAGAGCCTAAGCTTGGGGATTCCCAAGGCACACCAACGTAATATTCAAGGACAACCAAGAGCCTAAGCTTGGGGATGCCCCGGAAGGCATCCCCTCTTTCGTCTTCGTTCATCGGTAACTTTACTTGGAGCTATATTTTTATTCACCACACGATATGTGTTTTGCTTGGAGCGTCATTTTATTTTCTTTTGTTTTGCTTGATTTTTGAATAAAATACCAAGATCTGAAATTATTAAATGTTAGAGAGTCTTCACATAGTTGCATAATTATTCGACTACTCATTGATCTTCACTTATATCTTTTCGAGTAGTTTGCCATTTGCTCTACTGCTTCACTTATATCTTTTTAGAGCACGGCAGTTGTTTTATTTTTAAGAAATTGTTGAACTTTCATGCTTCACTATATTATTTTGAGAGTTTTTTAGAACAGCATGGTAGTTTGCTTTGGTTATGAATTTAGTCCTAATATGATAGGCATCCAAGAGGGATATAATAAAAACTTTCATATAAAGTGCATTGAATACTATGAGAAGTTTGATACTTGATGGTTGTTTTGAGATATGAAGATGGTGATATAAGAGTCATGCTAGTTGAGTAGTTGTGAATTTGAGAGATACTTGTGTTAAAGTTTGCGATTCCCGTAGCATGCACGTATGGTGAACCGTTATGTGATCAAGTCGGAGCATAATTTATTTATTGATAGTCTTCCTTATGAGTGGCGGTCGGGGACGAGCGATGGTCTTTTCCTAGCAATCTATCCCCCTAGGAGCATGCGTGTAGTACTTTGTTTCGATAACTAATATATTTTTGCAATAAGTACGTGAGTTCTTTATGACTAATGTTGAGTCCATGGATTATACGCACTCTCACCCTTCCACCATTGCTAGCCTCTCTAGTACTGCACAACTTTTGCCGGTACCATAAAACCACCATATATCTTCCTCAAAACAGCCACCATACCTACCTATTATGGCATTTTCCATAGTCATTCCGAGATATATTGCCATGCAACTTTCCACCATTCCGTTTATTATGACATGCTTCATCATTGTCATATTGCTTTGCATGACCATGTAGTTGACATCGTATTTGTGGAAAAGCCACCGTTCATAATTCTTTCATACATGTCACTCATGAGTCATTGCACATCTCGGTACACCGCTGGAGGCATTCATATAGAGTCATGATTTGTTCTAAGTATCAAGTTGTAATTCTTGAGTTGTAAGTAAATAAAAGTGTGATGATCATCATTATTAGAGAATTGTCCCAGTGAGGAAAGGATAATGGAGACTATGGTTCCCCCACAAGTCGGGATGAGACTCCGAACAAAAAAAAAGAGGCCAAAAAAAAGAAAGAAGGCCCAAATAAAAAATGAATGAGAGAAAAAGAGAGAAGGGACAATGCTACTATCCTTTTACCACACTTGTGCTTCAAAGTAGCACCATGTTCTTCATATAGAGAGTCTCTTATGATATCACTTCCATATACTAGTGGGAATTTTTCATTATAGAACTTGGCTTGTATATTCCAATGATGGGCTTCCTCAAAATGCCCTTGGTCTTCGTGAGCAAGCAAGTTGGATGCACACCCACTTAGTTTCTTTTGTTGAGCTTTCATATACTTATAGCTCTAGTGCATCCGTTGCATGGCAATCCCTACTAACTCACATTGATATATATTTACAGGCATCTCCATAGCCCTTGATACGCCTACTTGATGTGAGAATATCTTCACCTTTTTTGTCTTCTCCACAACCACCCTTCTATTCCACATATAGTGCTATATCCATGGCTCACGCTCATATATTGCGTGAAGATTGAAAAAGTTTGAGAACATCAAAAGTATGAAACAATTGCTTGGCTTGTCATCGGGGTTGTGCATGATTTAAATATTTTGTGTGGTGAAGATAGAGCATAGCCACACTATATGATTTTGTAGGGATAACTTTCTTTGGCCATGTTATTTTGAGAAGACATGATTGATTTGTTAGTATGCTTGAAGTATTATTATTTTTATGTCAATATTAAACTTTTTTCTTGAATCTTATGGATCTGAACATTCTTGCCACAATAAAGAGTATTACTTAGAGAAATATGTTAGGCAGCATTCCACATCAAAAATTCTGTTTTTATCATTTACCTACTCGAGGACGAGCAGGAATTAAGCTTGGGGATGCTGATACGTCTCCAATGTATCTATAATTTTTGATTGTTCCATTCTATTATATTATCGACCTTGGAGGTTTTATATGTATTATTGTGCTATTTTATATGATTTTTGGGACTAACCTATTAACCTAGAGCCCAGTGCCAGTTTCTGTTTTTTCCCTGTTTTTAAGTATCGCAGAAAAGGAAAATCAAACAGAGTCCAATTGACCTGAAACTTCACGGAGATCATTTTTGGACCAGAAGAAGCCCACGGAGTACCGGAGGTGGGCCGGAAGAGTCCTGAGGCCATCACGAGGATGGGGGGCACGCCCTACCCCCCTGGGCGCACCCCCTGCCTCGTGGCCCCCCTGACCGGCTTCTTTCGCCTATATATATCAACATACCCTAGAAACATCGCACAACAGAATAGATCGGGAGTTCCACCGCCAGAAGCCTCCGTAGCCACCGAAAGCCAATCTAGACTCATTCCGGCACCCTGCCGAAGGGGGGGGGAATCCCTCTCCGGTGGCCATCTTCATCATTCCAGTGCTCTCCATGACGAGGAGGGAGTAGTTCTCCCTCGAGGCTAAGGGTATGTACCAGTAGCTATGTGTTTGATCTCTCTCTCTCTCTATCTCTCGTGTTCTTGAGGTGGTACGATCTTGATGTATCGCGAGCTTTGCTATTATAGTTGGATCTTATGATGTTCCTCCCCCTCAACTCTCTTGTAATGGATCGAGTTTTCCCTTTGAAGTTATCTTATCGATTGAGTCTTTAAGGATTTGAGAACACTTGATGTATGTCTTGCACGTGCTTATCTATGGTGATAATAGGATATCATGTGATCCACTTGATGTATGTTTTGGTGATCAACTTGCGAGTTCCGTGACCACATGAACTTTTGCATTGGGGTTGGCACACGTTTTCATCTTGACTCCCCGGTAGAAACTTTGGGGCACTCTTTGAAGTTCTTTGTGTTGGTTGAATAGATGAATCTGAGATTGTGTGATGCATATTGTATAATCATACCCACGGGTACTTGAGGTGACATTGGAGTATCTAGGTGACATTAGCGTTTTGGTTGGTTTGTGTCTTAAGGTGTTATTCTAGTATGAACTCTATGATAGATTGAACGGAAAGAATAGCTTCATGTTATTTTACTATGGACTCTTGAATAGATCGATCAGAAAGGATAACTTTGAGGTGTGATACGTCTCCAACGTATCTATAATTTTTGATTGCTCCATGCTATATTATTTACTGTTTTGAATGTTTATGGGCTTTATTATACACTTTTATATCATTTTTGGGACTAACCTATTAAGCCAGAGCCCGGTGCTTGTTTCTGTTTTTACCCTGTTTTAGGGTTTCGAAGAAAAGGAAAATCAAACGGAGTCCAATTGACCTAAAACTTCATGGAACTCATTTTTGGAAGGAAAGAAGCCGAGAAGACTTGGAGTGCACGTCGGGGGATCTGCGTGGAGGTCACGAGGCAGGGGGGCGCGCCCACCCCCTGGGCGCGCCCTCCACCCTCATGAGCCTCTCGTGGCCCCCCTGACGTACTTCTTCTGCAGATATATCTCCATATACCCTAAAAACATCCGAGAGCACAATAGATCGGGAGTTCCGCCGCCAGAAGCCTTCGTAGCCACCGAAAACCAATCTAGACCCGTTCTGGCACCCTGCCGGAGGGGGAATCCATCTCCGGTGGCCATCTTCATCATCCCGGTGCTCTCCATGATGAGGAGGGAGTAGTTCTCCCTCGGGGCTGAGGGTATGTACCAGTAGCTATGTGTTTGATCTCTCTCTCTCTCTCTCTCTCTCTCGTGTTCTTGAGGTGGTACGATCTTGATGTATCGCGAGCTTTTCTATTATAGTTGGATCTTATGTTTCTTCTCCCCCTCTACTCTCTTGTAATGGATTGAGTTTCCCCTTTGAAGTTATCTTATCGGATTGAGTCTTTAAAGATTTGAGAACAGTTGATGTATGTCTTGCCGTGCGTATCTGTGGTGACAATGGGATATCACGTGATTCACTTGATGTATGTTTTGGTGATAAACTTGCGGGTTCCGCCCATGAACCTATGCATAGGGGTTGGCACACGTTCTCGTCGCGATTCTCCGGTAGAAACTTTGGGGCACTTTTTGAGGTTCTATGTGTTGGTTGAATAGATGAATATGAGATTGTGTGATGCATATCATATAATCATACCCACGGATACTTGAGGTGACATTGGAGTATCTAGGTGACATTAGGGTTTTGATTGATTTGTGTCTTAAGGTGTTATTCTAGTACGAACTCTAGGGCTGTTTGTGACACTTATAGGAATAGCCCAACGGATTGATTGGAAAGAATAACTTTGAGGTGGTTTCGTACCCTACCATAATCTCTTCGTTCGTTCTCCGCTATTAGTGACTTTGGAGTGACTCTTTGTTGCATGTTGAGGGATAGTTATGTGATCCAATTACGCTATTATTGTTGAGAGGACTTGCACTAGTGAAAGTATGAACCCTAGGCCTTGTTTACTATCATTGCAATATCGTTTACACTCACTTTTACCATTAGTTACCTTGCTGTTTTTATAATTTCAGATTACAAATACCTTTATCTACCATCCATATTGCACTTGTATCACCATCTCTTCACCGAACTAGTGCACCTATACAATTTACCATTGTATTGGGTGTGTTGGGGACACAAGAGACTCTTTGTTATTTGGTTGCAGGGTTGCTTGAGAGAGACCATCTTCATCCTACGCCTCCTACGGATTGATAAACCTTAGGTCATCCACTTGAGGGAAATTTGCTACTGTCCTACAAACCTCTACACTTGGAGGCCCAACAACGTCTACAAGAAGAAGGTTGTATAGTAGACATCAAGCTCTTCTCTGGCATCGTTGTCGGGGAGGTGAGTGCTTGAAGGTATATCTTTAGATCTTGCAATCGAGTCTTTTAGTTTCTTGTTTTATCACTAGTTTAGTTTATAAAATAAAATTACAAAAAAATGGAATTAAGTGTGTCTCATATGCTTCACCTTTTTAATATCTTTCGTGAGTATGATGGAAAGGTTAATTGTGCTCAAGTGCTAGAAGAAGAAATCTATAAAATGTTCCGCACTAAATATTTGAATGATGAGCATGATTGCAATGTTGTTAGTATGAATTCCTTGAATATCCATGATGCTAATGATATGCAGAGCCACAAGCTTGGGGAAGCTATGTTTGATGAAGATGATATTTTTTGTCCCCCAAGTTTTGATGAGCAAATTTATTATGATGAAAGCATGCCTCCGATCTATGATGATTATTGTGATGACACGTATGCTTTAAAGAATAATGATAACCATGAAACTTGTCATCTTGATCTTAATTTTCAATCACATGATAGTTATTTTGTTGAGTTTGCTCCCACTATTATTCATGAGAAGAATCTTGCCTATGTGGAGAGTAGTAAATTTTCTATGCTTGTAGATCATGAAAAGAATGCTTAGGTGTTGGTTATTGTCGGATTTCGGGTTCCGGCAGACCCTTGAGGTTCGAACACTGGGGTGCGCGCGGAGATCTCTCCCCTATCGATCTACGTCCGATCCTCTCGTGCGAACTAAGATGAAAATGATGAACAACACAAGAGACACGAGGGTTATACTGGTTCGGGCCACCGTTGTGGTGTAATCCCCTACTCCAGTGTGTGGTGTGGTGGATTGCCTCTGGGCTGATGATGCACAGTACAAGGGAAGAACAGCCTCGTGAGGGGTGTTCTTGAGCTGCTGCAGTGTGTTCTACTTAGTCTCTACTGGGTTTTTCCCTCCCCTTTTCTTTGTGGAGGCTAGCTCTATTTATAGAGGCCCTGGGCCTCTCCATGAATAATTGAGCGGGAAGGGCGCCAATAATTGGCCATTTTGAAGGGGAACATCTAGTACAAGTTATCCTGACCAAAGGTGGTCTTCGGCTGCCAAAAGCACTGGTGATGACGCCATCTTGGGCTCCACGGTGACCTCCGTCCGGCTGGTCTTGGTCTCGTTGCACCGGAATGGTAACCTTTGCCTGATACCTTGGCCTGTGCTTGCCCCCTTTGCACCAAAGGGGAAACAAGGACCCTGCGCAGGCCGGCGCCCGCCTGG
Organism: Triticum urartu; assembly: GCF_003073215.2. Lineage (NCBI taxonomy): Eukaryota > Viridiplantae > Streptophyta > Magnoliopsida > Poales > Poaceae > Triticum > Triticum urartu. The sequence goes on along the minus strand of NC_053026.1, from coordinate 397,466,419 downwards.
CCTTGATCGTCATGGCTTGCGTCATGGGATCCTCGCGAGGTACCCTTGCATTGATATCTTCGCCTCCTCACGAGCCTGCCCGATGAGGCCGCTCTTGAGGAAGCTTCCTGTGGTCCGCCCCGCGAGGCTTGGCCCGATCTTGGGCTGATGAAGATGGGCCGCACTGGGCCCCCACCTGAGCCACGCCGCAGGCAGGCAAGTCTGGGGACCCCCGTTCCCAGAACGCCGATAGTTATATTGTTGAATTCATTCATGATGCTACGGAAAATTATTATGAGGGAGGAATATATGCTTGTGGGAATTGCAATAATATCAAGTTTCCTCTCTATGTGCTTAAAGTTTTGAGGTTATGCTTGTTTTACCTTCCTATGCAAGTTGATTATTGCTCCCATAAGTTGTTTTCTCACAAAATCCCTATGCATAGGAAGTATGTTAGACTTAAATGTGCTAGTCTTATTCTTCATGATGCTCTCTTTATGTTACAATTCTTATCCTTCATGTGAGCATCATTGAAATCATCGTGCCTAGCTAGGGGCGTTAAAACGATAGCGCTTGTTGGGAGGCAACCCAACTTTATATTTGTTCCTTACTTTTTGTTCCTCTTTAGTAATAAATAATTCATCTAGCTTGTTGGGAATCAAGGACCCTGCGCAGGCCGGCGCCCGCCTGGCGCCCGCCTGGCCTTGATCGTCATGGCTTGCATCATGGGATCCTCGCGAGGTACCCTTGCATTGATATCTCCGCCTCCTCGTGAGCCTGCCTGATGAGACCGCTCTTGAGGAAGCTTCCTGTCGTCTGCCCCGTGAGGCTTGGCCCCCCGCGAGGGTCTTGAGCTTGGGCTGATGAAGATGCACCGCACTGGGCCCCCACCTGAGCCACGCCGTAGGCCGCAGGCAGGCATGTCTGGGGACCCCCATTCCCAGAACGCCGACAGTAGCCCCCGGGCCCAAGGTGCGCGCGGGCTTAGCTTAGCAGAGAAGCGAAGGGGCAAGCGCGAAGCGCCGTGGGCCCTAACAGCATGCGGCCTTGGGCGCCGCGTGGCGGTTGATTGGACATGGGCGTCTGCACTTCCCATGACGCCTCAGCAACTGGAGGGCTTGACAAGTCCCTGCATGTAGAGATATGGGTCATGATTACCTGAGGTCATGGTTCTCGGCGGTTGGCCTTCCCCGGCTATAAGTACGGGGCCGTGTGAGCTTCCTCAGTTCACCCCTTTCTGCTACTCCCTTCTTCTTCTTGGCCACTCGCCGTTCTCATGGCTCCGAAGATATTCTCGGCCGCAGAGAAGGGAAAGGCCGCCAGGCAGGGCCCGACTCCCCCGGCCAGGCGCGGCCGGGGTCGTCCTCGCAAGCATCCCGCGGTCCCCACATCGGCTTCCCGCGGCCACGGAGGCGGTTCCCTGCGCGGTGGTGAGCGCTCGACTGCCGAGGGGAGACATGTCATGACCGCGCGGCCCCCCAGGCCGCGCTTTCGCTCGGTGGAGGTGCTGCCGGAGTTCGTTGTGTGGTCGGCGGACCCGACCAGCACCTGGCTCCAGCTCCCCCGCTTCTTCGTAGGTGAGCTGCCGGCCAGCGCCCGGTGCGGCTTCTGGCTCCAGGCAGATGGTTGCTGCAACATGGCCTTCTGCGCTTCGCTGGAGGTCTCCCCTTTCGGAAATGGGGCCCTGACTCGCGGCTGGCAAACGTTTGCCCGCGCGCGCGGCCTGGGTCAGCGGTGCACCCTGCACTTCAAGTTCGATGGCGACGCCACCCTCTACGTGAGGGTGTTTGGGCAAGATGGTCGCCGCGCTGGGTGCAGCCCCAAAGATGGTGACCGCGGCCGCCTGCCCAGCCCCGGCACCGACCAGGATGAAGACAGCGCCAGGCGTGCCGTTGGCGGTGCTCGGGGCTCGCCAAGTATCGACGACTCTCCCTCAGGCAGCAGCTCCTCCAGCGGTGGCCGCGACCAGCCCCCGTACCGTCGCGCCCGCCTGGGTAAAGGCAGCGGGTCCACCCGCCGCCGCGCCCTGGTGAAGCGAGAGGAGGCGTCCGCCTGAACCCCAGGAGCAGCTCGAGCTTTTGCTGTAGGTTGGTGTTGGACAGGCCGTGTCCATTTTGTTTCCTTCATTTCCTACGTAAGAAGAAGGTAGTATAGGGCCCCGTGGGGGCGTGTTAGAACTGTTGCTGTCAAGTGTCGCGTTGCTTTTGCCATTTCTGCGCTATGTTTCCGTGCTGCGTGTCCATGTGCGGGAGTCATTTGAGCTTGGTGGAGCTTGACGCGGCCCTCGCCCCCGGAGGCTGAGGCCTCGCCGTGCGCCTCATGCCCTGCAAGGATTAGTTAGAGGGGTAACCTTTGGTCCCGGCAGGGGGGCGATCAGCCTAGGTCCTGCGTTTGTGTCGCGATGCCCATGAGGCATGGACTGGGAGGGGTGCTCCCGCAGAGGACTCAGACAGGAAAGCTTCAGACGATCGGGGCAGAAGACGCTCGCGAGGGCGCCCGCGAACATCCCTCGCGAGACTTGTGCGAGAGAAAACGAGGCGAGTGGATGAAAAAGACAGAGAGTCACAAGCCAGGAATGCCAACAACTCCAATAAGACTTCAAACGGGAATAAACACGCCAACTACAGAAAGCAAATGAAAAAGCCGCGTCCGGCACCTTGCCTTCTTCACAGGCACCGGGCCTTTCCCAAAACGCGATAGCTTCACAGCCGTTTGTCTTCTTCACAGGCACCGGGCCTTTCCCAAAACGCGATAGCTTCACAGGCATTGGCCTTCTTCACAGGCACCGGGCCTTTCCCAAAACGTGATAGCTTCACAGGCATTGGCCTTCTTCCCAGGCACCGGGCCTTTCCCAAAACGTGATAGCTTCACAGGCATTGGCCTTCTTCCCAGGCACCGGGCCTTTCCCAAAACGTGATAGCTTCACAGGCATTGGCCTTCTTCCCAGGCACCGGGCCTTTCCCAAAACGTGATAGCTTCACAGGCATTGGCCTTCTTCCCAGGCACCGGGCCTTTCCCAAAACGCGATAGCTTCACAGGCATTGGCCTTCTTCACAGGCACTGGGCCTTTCCTAGGCGCTAGGCCTCGCTTAGGGGTAGAACCTCCGGAGATGTTGAATGTTCCATGCATTCTAGATGGGTACTCCCTCCGGAGTCTCCAAGCGCGCGAAGCCAGGCCTGGAAACATGAACAACCTTGTACGGGCCCTCCCACATGGGAGAGAGCTTGTGCAGCCCCTCCCTGGAGAGAACCCGTCTGAGCACGAGATCCCCTACTTCAAGGGTCCTAGGGCAGATGTTGCGGCAGTGGTATCATCGTAGCGCCTGTTGATACCTTGCCGCTCACAGTGCGGCTCCCCCGCATGGCGTCCTGCTGAGCCTCATCGAATGCCAGGACCCGTGCGGAGCGACACTGACCTTGTGAGGGAGAACAGCCTCCGCTCCGTAGACGAGGAAGAACGGGGTCTCGCCAGTCCGCTTGGTCGCTGTCGTGGGGATTGACCACAGCACGAACTGGAGCTCGTTGTACCAGCCCCAGCCATAGGCCTCCAACTTCTTCTTGAAGGTCCTGGCTTTGAGGCCCCTCAGGACCTCGGCGTTGGCTCGTTCAGCCTGGCCATTGCTCCGGGGGTGTGCTACCGAAGCATAGCATATCTGCGTTCCAAGGTTAGCATAGTATGTTTTGAAGAGATTACTGGTGAATTGCGAACCGTTGTCAGTGATGATGCGGTTAGGTACCCCAAACCGGCTCACGAGGCCCTTGATGAACTTGACCGCCGAGCCTGCCGGGATTGTGCGGACAACTTCCACCTCAGCCCACTTGGTGAACTTTTCCACAGCGACGTAGAGGTAGCGATAGCCCCCTGGCGCCCGAGGGAACGGGCCCAGAATGTCCAACACCCACACTGCGAACGGCCATGAGAGGGGTATGGTCTGCAGACCCCCCGCAGGCTGATGGATCTGTTTAGCGTGAAACTGGCAGGCCTCGCAAGCCTTCACCAGCTCAACGGCGTCGTTCAGTGCTGTGGGCCAGTAGAACCCGCTGCGAAACACCTTGCCGACGAGGGTTCACGATGACGAGTGGTGCCCACAGTCTCCGCTGTATATGTCTGCCAGCAGTTCCTTTCCTTGCTCCTTGGAAATGCAACGTAGGGACACGTCATTTGGCCGCTTCCTATAGAGCTCGCCATCCTAGATGCAATAAGCCGTGGCCTGCCGTGCCACACGCTCCGCCTCCTCCTCGTTCTCCGGCAGAATCCCTTGCATCAGGTAGTCTTTGAGCTCTGGGATCCAACATCCCTCCTGAGGCTCCAACGCCAGGAGCAGGCGTGCCCCTGAGGCCGGGCCGCACACAGGAGCTCCCGAGGCAGGCGGCTGAGGAGGCTCCTCCCTTGGTTGCACCGTGCCCGATAGAGACAGCACCGCTGAGGGCTTGAAGAGCCGCTCCTCGAAGACGCCAGGTTCCTGCGGCAGCCGCCTAGACACCCTCTTGGCAATGTCGTCGGCCTCCTGATTGGTGCCGCGAGGCACATGCTGCAGCTCCAGCCCCAGAACCGTTTCTCCATCCTGCGGACTTCAGCGAGGTAAGCTTCCATGTGCTTGTCCTTTGGCTCGTATATCTTGTTGGAGAAGTTGACGAGGAGCTGTGAATCGCCCTTGATGGTGAGGCACTTTACCCCTAAAGTGATCGCGGCTTTCAAGCATGCTATCAGGCCTTCGTACTCTGCTATATTGTTGGAGACCTTCTCTCCGTGCTGGAAGCAGAGTTGCACGGCGTAATAGAGTTTGTCCTGAGTGGGGGATACGAGCACCACGCCAGCTCCCGCGCCATGTCGGGAGAACGCCCAATCGAAGTACACGACCCAGCCGTTCGGCGCTTCGCTTCCTGGGGAAAGTGACCGGTCTTCGCCTGCCTCGAGACCCGGTGCTTCTGCCCATTCTGCCACGAAATCCGCAAATGCGGCTCCCTTGATGACCCTGGTCGTACTGAATTCTAGCTGAAATGCTTGTAGTTCGATGTTCTATTCAGCGACCCTTCCAGCTGAGTTGGGGCTCCTGAGTACCCTCTCCAAGGGGTATGCCGAGATGACCTTGATGGGGTGGCCTTGGAAGTAGTGCCGCAGCTTGCGTGAGGCCACCAATAGCGCGAGGAGGAGCTTTTGAGGCATGGGGTACCGCGCTCTCGCGTCCCGTAGCACTGTGCCGACGATATAGATGGGGTGCTCGACAAGGTTGAGGGTGTTGACGCAGCTTGCGTCCTCCAGGGGTCGAGGCGTCTCCTGAGGCAACGGAGCCCCCAGCTCTTGATCGTTTGAAGGGGCCTCCCCTGCCCCGGGTGCGCCCTCCTGCTGCGGCTGCCCCTCTCTGGCTGTGGTCACGGTCCTCGCGAGGCCCTCCTGGCCTCGCTCTGCTTCAGCCTATTCAGTCGATGCGGCCTTGGCCCGGCGCTCCTCCCTGACCGCCACCAGAGCTGCACTAGCGGAGTAGGGCGTGGCCGCAAGGTAGAGCACCAGGGGCTCCTGAGGGCGAGGGGCTACCATCACCGGTGGGCTGGTAAGGTACCTCTTGAGTTCTTGGAACGCCTTGTTGGCCTCTTCAGTCCATTCGAAGGGGCCTTTCTTCTTCATAAGCTTGAAGAAGGGCAGTGCTCGCTCCCCTAGCTTGGATATGAAGCGCCCTAGCGCGGTTACATGCCCGGTGAGCTTCTGCATCTCCCTGAGGGTCTTCGGCGGGCTCATGTCCTCAACCGCCTTGACCTTCTCTGGGTTGGCCTCTATGCCTCTGTGGGATACTAGGAAGCCCAGGAGCTTGCCCGAGGGGACTCCAAACACGCATTTCTCCGGGTTGAACCGTAGATCCACTTCGTTGAGGCTCGCAGAGGTTTCCTCCAGGTCCTGTATCAGGGTTTTTGCCTCCCGAGACTTCACCACGATGTCGTCGACGTAAGCCTCAGCATTCCTCCCGAGCTGCCGGCCTAAAGCGATGTGCATCGGCCGCTGAAAGGTTGCGCCTGCGTTGCGCAACCCAAATGGCATGCACGTATAGTAGTACACCCCACACGGGGTTTGGAAAGTAGTCTTCTCCACGTCTTCCACCACCATCTTAATCTGGTGATAGCCCGAGAAGGCATCCAGGAAGCACAATAGGTCACACTCTGCGGTGGAGTCGACTATCTGGTCAATGCGGGGGAGCGGAAATGGGTCTTGCGGGCAGGCTTTGTTGAGGTTGGTGAAGTCGACACATATGCGCTCCTTCCCCCCCTTCTTTGGCACGACAACAGGACTAACCAGCCAATCGGGATAGCGGACCTTGTGGATAACCACTGCCGCTTCCAGTTTCCGGGTCTCTTGAATGATGAAAGCCTGTTTCTCAGTAGACTGCCTCCTTGCCTTCTGCTTCACGGGGCGTACGTTGGGGCACACGATGAGGTGATGCTTGATCACACCTCTCGGGACTCCTGCTAACTGATCAGGTTCCCACGCGAACACCTTCTTGTTCGCGCGCAGGAATCCGATCAGGGCCTTCTCCTGTTCGGGCTTGAGGTTGGTCCCTATGGTGAAGGTGGCGCCGGTGGTCCCGTCCTCGTCGACCAGTACTTGCTTGGTTTCCGCCTTGTCCTGGGTGAACAGCTGCTTCTTTTTAGTCGGCGCAGCCCCCTTGGGCTCAAGGGCGTCGGTGTTGGTGGGCTGTGCCACCGCGGCCGCCTTGAAGGCGACTTGGAGCACCTACAGCGCATCCCTCACGTCTCCTGGCACGGTGAGGACGCCGCTGCTCCCAGGCATATTCATGAGGTTGTACGCCGGGTGAGTTGCCGCCATGAACCGGGCCAAGGCCGGGTAGCCGAGGATGGCATTGTAGGGGAAGCCGATGGAGGCGATGTCGAAGTCGATCAGCTCTGTGCGGAAGTTGTCGTAGGTGCCGAAGGTGCCGAAGGTCACTGGGAGGCGGATCTGCCCCAAGGAGGCGGTGGAACTAGCTCCGACGTCTGAGAAGGGCCTGCTGGGCTGGAGCGGCTCCGGTGGCACGTGAAGGAGGCTGAAGGCCTCCACCGATAGCACGTTGAGGCCGGCACCACCGTCGATGAGGGTCTTGGTGACGGCCACTTGGCAGATGGTGGGGGTGCACAGCATTGGGAGTGCGCCCGAACCGGAGGGGTTGAAGGGGTGATCATCCGCGCCGAAAGTCAGATCGGCCTCGGGCGCCGCCCAGCCCCGAGGGGCCTCTTGGCGCTTGGATGCAGCGCTGATCTGACGGGTGAATGGCTTGACGTGGTGGCTCGAGGGTGGTGCTTGGGAACCACCCAGGAGAGCCGCGATGACGGGCGGCGCTGGCGTGGCGAAGCGAGTGAGGAAGAGGTCGCGTAGCTCCTCCCAAGAGGTCACAGAAGCTATCAGTAGGTGGAGGAGCCACATGCGTGGGACACCGGTGAGGACCATGGGCAACCAGTTGGCCATCACCCGGTCGTCGCCCCCGGCCTTGAGGACGGCGTCCTCATACGCCAGCAGGAAAACCAGCGGGTCCGTTGCGTTGCCGTAGCACGGCAGCATCTCGGGCTTGAACTTGCGTGGCGACTGCACCCGTCGCAAGGCGGGGGCCAAGGCCTGGAGCCCCCTGGCCCCAGCGTCGGCATCTGCTGCCGGAGCGGGTGGCATGTTGTCCGCCATGAGGACGGAACGCCGTGTTGGTGGAGAGCGGGCCGTCAGGAGGGAACTCCGGCGCACCCCTACCTGGCGCGCCAAATGTGGGATTTCGGGTTCCGGCAGACCCTTGAGGTTCAAACACTGGGGTGCGCGCGGAGATCTCTCCCCTACCGATCTACGTCTGATCCTCTCGTGTGAACTAAGATGAAAATGATGAACGACACAAGAGACACGAGGTTTATACTGGTTCGGGCCACCGTTGTGGTGTAATACCCTACTCCAGTGTGTGGTGTGGTGGATTGCCTCTGGGGCTGATGATGGACAGTACAAGGGAAGAACAGCCTCGCGAGGGGTGTTCTTGAGCTGGTGCGATGTGTTCTACTTAGTCTCTACTGGGTTTTTCCCTCCCCTTTTCTTTGTGGAGGCTAGCTCTCTTTATAGAGGCCCTGGGCCTCTCCCCGAATAATTGAGTGGGAAGGGCGCCAACAATTGGCCATTTTGAAGGGGAACATCTAGTACAAGTTATCCTGACCAAAGGTGGTCTTCGGCTACCAAAAGCACTGGTGATGACGCCGTCTTGGGCTCCATGGTGACCTCCGTCCGGCCGTCCTGCTGGTCTTGGTCTCGTTGCACTGGAATGGTAACCTTTGCCTGATACCTTGGCCTGTGCTTGCCCCCTTTGCACCAAAGGGGAAACAAGGACCCTGCGCAGGCCGGCGCCCGCCTGGCCTTGATCGTCATGGCTTGCGTCATGGGATCCTCGCGAGGTACCCTTGCATTGATATCTCCGCCTCCTCACGAGCCTGCCTGATGAGGCCGCTCTTGAGGAAGCTTCCTGTGGTCCGCCCCGCGAGGCTTGGCCCCTCACGAGGGTCTTGAGCTTGGGCTGATGAAGATGGGCCGCACTGGGCCCCCACCTGAGCCACGCCGCAGGCAGGCAAGTCTGGGGACCCCCGTTCCCAGAACGCCGATAGTTATATTGTTGAATTCATTCATGATGCTACGGAAAATTATTATGAGGGAGGAATATATGCTTGTGGGAATTGCAATAATATCAAGTTTCCTCTCTATGTGCTTAAAGTTTTGAGGTTATGCTTGTTTTACCTTCCTATGCAAGTTGATTATTGCTCCCATAAGTTGTTTTCTCACAAAATCCCTATGCATAGGAAGTATGTTAGACTTAAATGTGCTAGTCTTATTCTTCATGATGCTCTCTTTATGTTACAATTCTTATCCTTCATGTGAGCATCATTGAAATCATCGTGCCTAGCTAGGGGCGTTAAAACGATAGCGCCTGTTGGGAGGCAACCCAACTTTATATTTGTTCCTTACTTTTTGTTCCTCTTTAGTAATAAATAATTCATCTAGCCTCTGTTTAGATGTGGCTTTAGGTGTTTGATTAGTGTTTGTTCCAAGTAGAACCTTTGGGAAGACTTGGGTGAAGTCTTTATGATCATGCTGTAAAAAAACAGAAACTTTAGCGCTCACGAGAACTGCTGCCATTTTTATTTGGAGAGTGATATTTAGTTAATTCTTTTAGAAGATGATTAATAGATAAATTCCTCCGGTCCAGCAATTTATTTGAGAATTTTATAAGTTACATAAGTATACGTTTGATCCAGATTACTAGAGACTGTTCTGTTTTTGACAGATTCTGTTTTTCGTGTGTTGTTTGCTTATTTTGATGAATCTATGGCTAGTAAAATAGTTTATAAACCATAGATAAGTTGGAATACAGTATATATAACACCAATATAAATAAAGAATGAGTTAATTACAGTACCTTGAAGTAGTGTTTTCTTTTCTTTCGCTAACGGAGCTTACGAGTTTTCTGTTAAGTTTTGTGTTGTGAAGTTTTCAAGTTTTGGGTAAGGATTCGATGGACTATGGAATAAGGAGTGGC
>NC_053026.1:397407078-397455898 GCF_003073215.2 Triticum urartu | reverse complement strand
CAAGCTTAGATGCTTGAGTATCCTTAGAATATTTACTTGGGGTGCCTTGGGCATCCCCATGCTTGAGCTCTTGCCTCTATTTATTCTTCTCATATTGATAGCTCGTCGATGTTCGAACACTTCATCCACACAAAACTTAAACAAAAACCTCGTGAGATCCGTTAGTATAATAAAGCAAATCACTACCTTTAGGTACTGTTTCAAACTCATTCCAATTTCATATTAGAACTATATCTACTGTATTCCAACTTCTCTATGGTGCATACCCTCCTATACTAGCCATATATGCATCAAAATAAGCAAACAACACACGAAAAATAGAATATGTCTAAAACAGGACAGTCTGTAGTAATCTGGATGTTTAGTAAACTTATGTAACTCCAAAAATTATGAAATAAATTTGACAATTTGAAAACTTTATACAGAAGTAATGTGCAAAACATTTGAGACCCATTTGACTTTCCAGTAAAAAATGTAATCACGCGCTACAGCCAAAGTTTTTGTTTTTGTTCTGCACATAGTAAACAAGCAATCTAATCATCCTAAACCAAGGCTTGGCACATTATTTTTATAATACAATGGATATATATATAAGGGGATAATTATTTACAGAGAAACTTCCATGAAAAATTCTACATTGTTTCCGTGAGCATGAACACGAGTGCTCAAGGTCGACCTTCACTTCTTCAATGCATAACTTTCCAATCACTTCTCTTTTTGAAAAACTTTTTAGGCATGAGAGGCAAGTAATTTTTTTGCATTTTCATTCTTTTAATTTTTTTGTATGTTTCACCCACAACTAAACAGAAACAAAAACGGAAAAACAAAATCTACTTAGTGAAGGAAGCAAACAAGCACACACGAGAATATCAATCCCACGCTATTGCTCCCCAACGGCGCCAAAAAAGAGCTTGATAATCCCCAAGTGCAGGGAATCATTGTAGCAATTTCCAAAGGTGGAAGTGATAAGTATGGACTGTCGAACCCACAATGAGCTAAAGGTAAGATCAATATTATATCAAGCCCTATCTGCCACTGATACGACTCTACGTACACCGAACGTTTGCTTCCAACTAGCAACGAGAAATAAAACTATGTTGTGGGTATGAAGTGGATAACTTTGCATGATATCGGAGAGCTAAAATATGAAAGTAGGTGCTGTTATCATAAAGTTAGAATATATTACTAAATATTATAAATAGCAAGTGTGGAATAATGGTGGATCAGTGTGCGGAATTGTCCTAGGCAATTGTTAGCAAGACCGGTAATCACTATTGCAGTTTCATATGAGGGAGAGGCATAAGCTAACATACTTTCTCTTCTTGGATCATATGCACTTATGACTGGAACTCTAGCAAGCATCCGCAACTACTATAGATCATTAAGGTAAAACCCAACCATAGCACTAAAGCATCAACTCCTCTTTATCCCATACGCAACAACCCCCTTACTCGGGTTTGTGTTTCAGTCACTCGCGCAATCCACTATAAGCGAATCATAAACGTATTGCAACACCCTACAGCGGGGATCCCTCACGCTTGCGCAAAACGGAGGGCACCATTGGACAGCACCAAAGTAAAACATACAACTCATACCAATCTAGATCGTCAATCAACCCAAAGACAAAGGATATCTACTCAAAACAGCATAGGATGGCAACACATCATTAGATCATAATATGTGGAATAAAGCACCATGTTTGAGTAGGGATTACAGCGTGGTGCGGGAGAGTGGACCGCGTAAAAGAGATGAGGATGGTGATGTTGATGAAGACGATCACCACGGTGATGATTCCCCTCCCGATGGCACTCCGATGCCACCGAGAGAGAGGAGGAGAGGTTCTCCCCCTTGTGCTTCCTCCTCCATGGCCTCCCCCTAGATGGGCAGAGGTTCTCCCTCTGTTCCTTGGACTTCATTATGATGATGGCCCCTCCGGGATCCTCCTCCATGCCCTCCGGTGATGATGGCCCCCTCCGACAGGGCACCGGAGAGGGCCTAGATTGGTTTTCGGTGGCTACGGAGGCTTCTGGCGGCGGAACTCCCGATCTAGGTTAATTTTCGGAGGTTTCTATATTTATAGGAGAAGTTGGTGATGATTTGACGTCAGGGGGCCCTCGGGGAGTCCATGAGGTAGGGGGCGCGCCCCCACCCTCGTGGGGCCCCCGTGACTCCCCTTCGGTAGATTTTTGTTCCATTATTTTTCATATTTTTCAAAAAAAATCTCCGTTGATTTTCATCGCATTCCGAGAACTTTTATTTGTGCACAAAAACAACACCACGGTAGTTCTGCTGAAAACAGCGTCAGTCCGGGTTAGTTCTAATCAAATCATACCAAAATCATATAAAAATATTGTGAACATGGCACGAATACTTCATAAATTATAGATACGTTGGAGACATGTCAGGAAACAATGGACAGGACTTACCAACTGACTATCAGCAACAGGATAAATTATACCTGCCTCCAGAAGCTTTAGTATTTCTTTTCTTACCACTTCTTTCATCTTAGGATTTAACCGTCGTTGGTGATCAACAATCGGTTTAGCATCTTTCTCCGGTTTTATTTTGTGCTGGCATACGGATGCCCTTAAGATCATCAAGAGTATATCCAATAGCAGCATGATGCTTCTTCAGAGTTTTCAATAATTTCATTTCTTCATGCTCTGAAAGGATAGCACTAATAATAACAAGATATATCTCTTTCTCATCAAGATAAGCATATTTAAGAGTATCAGGTAAAGGTTTAAGCTCAAACACAGGATCGCCCTTAGGTGGAGGGGGATCCCCTAGGATTTCAACAGACAAGTTGTGTTTCAAAATAGGTCCCTGTTTAAAGAATACTTCATCTATTTCCCTTCTTTCATTCATAAACATATCATTTTCATGGTCTAGCAAATATTGTTCTAAAGGATCACTAGGAGGCACAGCAATAGAAGCAAGACCAATAATTTCATCTTTACTAGGTAATTCTTTATCATTGGGTTGTCTACGAAATTTAGCAAAATTAAACTCATGAGACATATCCCCTAAACCAACAGAAACAATATCCTTATTGCATTCTATCTTAGCATTAACAGTACTCAAGAAGGGTCTACCAAATATAATGGGACAAAAGTCATCTTGTGGGGAACCAAGAACAAGAAAATCAGCAGGATATTTAACTTCCCCACACAAGACTTCAACATCTCTAAGAATCCCAACTGGTGAAGTAGTATCTCTATTGACAAGCTTAATTGTAACATCAATCTCTTCTATCTCAGCAGGTGCAATATCATGCATAATTTCTTTGTATAAGGAATGAGGTATTGCACTTGCACTAGAACCCATATCACATAATCCATGATAACAATGATCTCCTATTTTAACAGAAATAACAGGCATGCATACAACAGGTCTATGTTTATTTTTAGTATCAGGTCTAGCAATTCTAGCAGATTCATTGCAGAAGTAAATAACATGCCCATCAATATTATCGGCCAAGAGATCTTTAACCATAGCAACATTAGGTTCAACTTTAATTTGCTCAGGGGGTTTGGGTGTCTTAATATTACTTTTTTTAACCACAGTTGAGGCTTTATCATGGTCCTTTATTCTAACAAGGAAAGGTGGTTTCTCAATATAAGCAGTAGGAACAACAGGATCATTATAAGTGATAGTCTTTTCTTCAACTTTAATAGGTGCAACTACTTTTACTTCAATGGCAGGATTATATTTAAACCACTTCTCCTTAGGGAGATCAACATGACTAGCAAAGGATTCACAGAAAGAAGCTACTATCTCAGAGTCAAGTCCATATTTAGTGCTAAATTCACGAAAGCATCGGTATCCATAAAAGATTTAACACAATCAAATTTAGGTGTTATACCTGACTTCTTACCTTCGTCGAGGTCCCAATATTAAGAGTTGCGTTTAATTCTTTCCAATAAATCCCATTTGAATTCAATAGTCTTCATCATAAAAGATCCAGTACAAGAAGTATCGAGCATGGAGCGATTACTGAGAAAAAGCCGAGCACAAATTTTTTGAATAATCATTTCTTTTGAGAGCTCATGATTGGGGCATGAATATAGCATTGACTTAAGCCTCCCCCAAGCTTGAGCGATGCATTATCCTTTGCGGGGCCAAAAATTATATATATAATTACGATCACGATGAACAAGATGCATAGGATAAAACTTGTGCTGAAATTCAAATTTCAATCGTTGGTAGTTCCATGATCCAATATCATCACATAGCCTAAGCCATGTCAGTGCATCTCCTTTCAAAGATAAAGGGAAGACCTTCTTCTTGATAACATCCTCGGGCATACCTGCAAGCTTAAATAATCCACAAACTTCATCCACATAAATTAGGTGCAAATCGGGATGTAATGTTCCATCACCTGTGAAAGGATTAGCTAGCAGTTTCTCAATCATACCCGAAGGAATTTCAAAGTAAACATTTTCAGTAGGTTCAGTAGGTTTAGGAGCAACTCTTTGCTCTACTGATTGGGGTGAAGATACCCCGAACAAGCCCCTCAAAGGATTATGTTCCATAGTAACAAGTGACAGTAAATTTCAGCACACTATATAAATTTTTTGTTACCAAATTCCACCTACCAAAGGCGATTCACTCCCCGGCAATGGCGCCAGAAAAGAGTATTGATGACCCACAAGTGTAGGGGATCTATCGTAGCCTTTTCGATAAGTAAGAGTGTTGAACCCAACGAGGAGCAGAAGGAAATGATAAGCAATTTTCAGTAAGGTATTCTCTGCAAGCACTGAAATTATCGGTAACAGATAGTTTTGTGATAAGGTAATTTGTAACGAGTAACAAGTAATGCAAGTAAATAAGGTGTAGCAAGATGTCCCAATCCTTTTTGTAGCAAAGGACAATCCTGGGCAAACTCTTATATAAAGGAAAGCGCTCCCGAGGACACATGGGAATTATCGTCAAGCTAGTTTTCATCACATTCATATGATTCGCGTTCGGTACTTTGATAATTTGATATGTGAGTGGACCGGTGCTTGGGTGCTGCCCTTACTTGGACAAGCATCCCACTTATGATTAACCCCTATTGCAAGCATCCACAACTACAACAGAAGTATTAAGGTAAACCTAACCATAGCATGAAACATATAGATCCAAATCAGCCCCTTACGAAGCAACGCATAAACTAGGGTTTAAGCTTCTGTCACTCTAGCAACCCATCATCTACTTATTACTTCCCAATGCCTCCCTCTAGGCCCAATCAATGGTGAAGTGTCATGTAGTCGACGTTCACATGACACCACTAGAGGGATGTCAACATACATCTCATCAAAATATCTAACGAATACCAAATTCACATGACTACTTATAGCAAGACTTCTCCCATGTCCTCGGGAACAAATGTAGCTACTCACAAAGCATATTCATGTTCATCATAATAGGGGTATTAATATGCATAATGGATCTGAACATCTGATCTTCCACCAAGTAAACCAACTAGCATCAACTACAAGGAGTAATCAACACTACTAGCAACCCACAGGTACCAATCTGAGGTTTGGATACAAAGATTGGATACAAGAGATGAACTAGGGTTTGAGATGAGATGGTGCTGGTGAAGATGTTGATGGAGATTGACCCCCTCCCGATGAGAGGATCGTTGGTGATGACGATGGTGATGATTTCCCCCTCCCGAAGGGAAGTTTCCCCGGCAGAACAGCTCCGTCGGAGCCCTAGATTGGTTCCGCCCAGGTTCCGCCTCGTGGCAGTGGAGTTTCGTCCCGTAAGCTTGCTTATGATTTTTCCCTCGATGAAAGACTCCATATATCCAAAGATGGGGATCAGAGGGCCACCAGGGGGGCCACGAGGCAGGGGGCGCACCCAGGGGGTAGGGCGCGCCCCCACCCTCGTGGTCGGTGGGTGGCCCCCCTCTGGTACTTCTTTCGCCCAATATTTTTGATATATTCTTAAAATAATTCCCGTGGAGTTTCAGGACTTTTGGAGATGTGCAGAATAGGTCTCTGATATTTGCTCCTTTTCCAGCCTAGAATTCCAGCTGCCGGCATTCCCCCTCTTCATGTAAACCTTGTAAAATAAGAGAGAATAGGCATAAGTATTGTGACATAATGTGTAATAACAGCCCATAATGCAATAGATATCGATATAAAAGCATGATGCAAAATGGACTTATCAAGAATGAACATCGGCATACTCGTGAGTACTGGATTTAACAATACTAGCCGTCCTCCATATGACATAAGCTTTCCTTTCCAGCAGCTTAGTTTCTTCTCGAATCGATCCTCGATACATTTCCACTCCTTATTGGTTAATTTCATATGATGTATTTGTTGGAAATATGCCCTAGAGGCAATAATAAATTAGTTATTATTATATTTCCTTGTTCATGATAATCGTTTATTATCCATGCTAGAATTGTATTGATAGGAAACTCAGATACATGTGTGGATACATAGACAACACCATGTCCCTAGTAAGCCTCTAGTTGACTGGCTCGTTGATCAATAGATGGTTACGGTTTCCTGACCATGGACATTGGATGTCATTGATAACGGGATCACATCATTAGGAGAATGATGTGATGGACAAGACCCAATCCTAAGCATAGCACAAGATCGTGTAGTTCGTATGCTAAAGCTTTTCTAATGTCAAGTATCATTTCCTTAGACCATGAGATTGTGCAACTCCCGGATACCGTAGGAATACTTTGGGTGTGCCAAACGTCACAACGTAACTGGGTGGCTATAAAGGTACACTACAGGTATCTCCGAAAGTGTCTGTTGGGTTGGCACGAATCGAGACTGGGATTTGTCACTCCGTGTAAACGGAGAGGTATCTCTGGGCCCACTCGGTAGGACATCATCATAATGTGCACAATGTGATCAAGGAGTTGATCACGGGATGATGTGTTATGAAATGAGTAAAGAGACTTGCCAGTAACAAGATTGAACAAGGTATCGGGATACCGACGATCGAATCTCGGGCAAGTATCGTACCGCTAGACAAAGGGAATTGTATACGAGATTGATTAAGTCCTTGACATCGTGGTTCATCCAATGAGATCATCGTGGAACATGTGGGAGCCAACATGGGTATCCAGATCCCGCTGTTGGTTATTGGCTGGAGAACGTCTCGGTCATGTCTGCATGTCTCCCAAACCCGTAGGGTCTACACACTTAAGGTTCAATGACGCTAGGGTTATAAAGGAAGTTTGTATGTGGTTACCGAATGTTGTTCAGAGTCCCAGATGAGATCCCGGACGTCACGAGGAGTTCCGGAATGGTCCGGAGGTAAAGATTTATATATGGGAAGTCCTGTTTTGGTCACCGGAAAGGTTTCGGGGTTTATCGGTAATGTACCGGGACCACCGGGAGGGTCCCGGGGGTCCACCAAGTGGGGCCACCAACCCCGGAGGCTTGTGTGGGCTAAGTGTGGGAGGGGACCAGCCCCAGGTGGGCTGGTGCGCCCCCCCCACAAGGGCCCAAGGCGCCTAAGAGGTGGAAAGGGGGCAAACCCTAAAGGGGTATGGGCATTAGGGCCCATCCTGGTGCGCCTCCCTCTCCCCCTCCCCTCTTGGCCGCCTCCCCTTTCCCATCTAGGGCTGCCGCCCCCCTAGGGGTGGGAACCCTAGAGGGGCGCACCCTCCTCCCTCTCCCCTATATATAGTGAGGCATAGGGGCTGCCCATGACACGCGATTTGATCTCTCTCGTTGGTGCAGCCCTCCCTCTCTTTCTCCTCATATCCCGTGGTGCTTGGCGAAGCCCTGCAGGATTGCCACACTCCTCCACCACCACCACGCCGTTGTGCTGCTGCTAGATGGAGTCTCACTCAACCTCTCCCTCTCTCCTTGGTGGATCAAGGCGTGGGAGACATCGTCGGGCTGTACGTGTGTTGAACGCGGAGGTGCCGTCCGTTCGGCACTAGGATCTCCGGTAATTTGGATCACGATGAGTACGACTCCATCAACCCCATTCTCTTGAACTCTTCCTCTTAGCGATCTACAAGGGTATGTAGATGCACTCTCCTTCCCCTCGTTGCTGGTCTCTCCATAGATAGATCTTGGTGACACGTAGGAAAATTTTGAATTTCTGCTACGTTACCCAACAGTATTGGAATGCCTAGATAACTGAACGGTAGTGACCCCAGTACACAACCGAACAGTAGCCTATAATTTTCTTGGTCTTCTTTGGCCCTACCAAAGCAAAACAATTCACTCTTGAGGAAATCAATTTTTAGACCAGACAATTGTTCAAACAGGCACAACACTAGTTTCATATTCCTCGCCTTTGCAAGGTCATGCTCCATGAACATAATAGTGTCATCCGCATATTGTAGAATAGAGAAGCCCCCATCCACCAAATGGGGAACAAGACCATCTACCAGGCCTTTCTCCTTGGCCCGACCTATGAGAACTGTCAACATGTCTGCCACAATGTTGAACAGAATCGGAGACAATGGGTCTCCTTGTCGTAGGCCTTTATGCGTTTGAAAATAATGACAAATGTCATCATTCACCTTTACCCCGACACTACCTTTCTGGACGTAGGAATCCACCTGATTCCTCCATGCCCCATTAAAACCCTTCATGCGCATGGCCTATTGTAGAAACAGCCATTTGACCTTGTCATATGCCTTCTCAAAATCCACTTTGAAAATCACCCCATCTAGTTTTTTCGAATGGATTTCGTGCAAGGTTTCATGTAAGACAACAACCCCTTCTAGGATGTGTCTTCCAGGCATGAAGGCAGTCTGACTGGGTTGCACTACCAAATGGGCAATCCGTATCAGTCTATTGGTGGCCACTTTAGTAAAGATCTTGAAGCTCACATTCAAAAGACAAATGGGTCTGAATTGCTCAATTCGAAATGCTTCCTCTTTCTTTGGCAGCAGCGTAATCGTGCCAAAATTGAGATGGAAGAGTTACAGATGCCCATTAAATAAATCATGAAACATAGGCATAAGGTCATCTTTCAAAATATGCCAACATTTCTTATAGAATTTTGCTTGAAACCCATCTGGTGCCGAAGCTTTATTCGGTTTCATTTGAGCGATTGCCTCAAAAACCTCCTTCTCGGTAAAAGGTGCAGAAAAAATCTCATTCTCATCTGACGTCAACTGAGCAATATCATCAACTGCAAGCTCGTCGAGGGCCACCGCGTTGTCTACCGGAGGCCCAAAAAGTTGCTTGTAATAGTTGGATATATATAAATTGAGATTTTCGTGACCGCAACGTTTCCCTCATCTTGCTCAAGCTGGATGATTTTCTTTCTCCTATGTTTTCCATTTGCAATCATATAAAATTGTTTACTCTTGTCATCCCCTTGAACTACCTTAAGCACCATAGCGCGATGGGCCCACTTCATTTCCTCTTCTCTAAGCAACGCATGCAGTTTCAACTCTGTGTCGGACTTAACGACCTGCTCTGTTTCGTCCAGCGGATTCCTTTCTGCTCTCAAATCTAGCTCCTGAATCAACTGGATAAGCCGATCTTTCTCTTGTTTGTAAATCCCACTTTTGTTTCTGGCCCAACCCCTCAAGAATTGTCGTAGGTGACGAATCTTATTTTGTCAGCGCTCCATGTTGGATCTACCCGCAACTGGTCTAGCCCATTCTATTGCCACCATATCTAGAAAGCCTTCTTTTTCGAACCAACTTAGTTCGAATGAGAAAATGTTTTTGTTGCCAGTATGTGTTGCTTCACCCGAGTCAACTAACAAAGGTGTGTGGTCGGAGACTGCCCTCTACATGGCATGCACCAATACTAGTGGGTACTTCTGTTCCCATTCCACACTCGCAAGCACCTTGTCGAGCTTCTCATAAGTAGGCATAGGAAGAGAGTTTGCCCAAGTAAACTATCTCCCCGTGAGTTCTGTCTCCCTGAGATTAAGACTCTCAATGATCATGTTGAACATAAAGGACCACCGCCCGTCAAAATGATCGTTGTACTTTTCTTCTTTCCTCCTAATGATGTTAAAGTCCCCCCCCACTAAGATTGGCAACCTCTCATCCCCACAAATCCTAACCAGATCCGCCAGGAAATCAGGTTTAAATTTGGGTGGGGCTGCGCCATACACCGCCACTAAGGCCCATCGAAACCCATCCAATTTAGACCTTACCCTGAACTTAACAGCATATTGATACATATCCATCGTATCAACTTTTCCAAACACTTTTGACCTTGTTTTGGACTCTAACTTGCCTGATTTGAATGGAACTAACCCGACTAACGCTGTTTTCAGCAGAATTACCATGGTGCTATTTTTGTGCAGAAATAAAAGTTCTCGGAATGACCTGAAAATCAACAGAGACACATTTTGGAATTAATAAAAAATACTGGTGAAAGAATCAACACCAGGGGCCCACACCCTGTCCACGAGGGTGCAGGCCCCCCAAGGGCGTGTCCCCCTGCCTCGTGGGCCCCCTGAGGCTCCACCGACGTCAACTCCAACTCGATATATTCATGTTCGGGGAGAAAAAAATTAGAAAGAAGGATTCATCGCGTTTTATGATACGGAGCCGCTGCCAAGCCCTAATCTCTCTCAAGAGGGCTAATCTGGAGTCCGTTCGGGGCTCCGAAGAGGGGAATCCGTCACCAACATCATCATCAACCTTCCTCCATCACCAATTTCATGATGCTCACCGCCGTGCGTGAGTAATTCCATCGTAGGCTTGCTGGACAGTAATGGGTTGGATGAGATTTACCATGTAATCGAGTTAGTTTTGTTAGGGTTTGATCCCTAGTATCCATTATGTTCTAAGATTGATGTTGCTATGAATTTGCTATGCTTAATGCTTGTCACTAGGGCCCGAGTGCCATGATTTCAGATCTGAACCTATTATGTTTTCATGAATATATGTGAGTTTTTGATCCTATTTTGCAAGTCAATAGTCACCTACTATGTGTTATGATCCGGTAACCCCGAAGTGACTATAATCGGGACCACTCCCGATAATGACCATAGTTTGAGGAGTTCATGTATTCATGAAGTGTTAATGCTTTGTTCCAGTACTCTATTAAAAGGAGGACTTAATATCCCTTAGTTTCCAATAGGACCCCGCTGCCACGGGAGGGTAGGACAAAAGATGTAGCGATCCGACCTCAAACGGTCAAATCTCTATGCATAAGTATCATCCCTGGATCGGTAATGCTGACACACAAAGTACTTGAAGGATTTATAACAGAGTTTCAATCACACACTTATTACATCGAATGTCTCAAAAGAGAACTTATTACAATAATATGGCTGAATGCCATCTAAATAAGATAACAGTGGAAGGCTTGGAAGATAAAGCGAGTCCATCAACTCCAACGGCATAGCTGAGTGCACGACAACGACCTAGCGCACCTTACTCTTCGTCTAAAAATTCTGCAACATAATACGTTGCAGCCCGAAACGGGTCAGCACATGGAATATGCTGGCAAATATAACACCATAGAGCAAAGAACATGTAACAGCTATAACTATATGCATATATGGCTGGTGGAGGCTCTAAGGTTAATGTTTTTGCGGAAAAAAAATTCCCTACTTCAAAGGAATATATTTTATTTAACTACAAGGTTTGTTAAAAAACATTGAGAATGGAAACCCATCTCAATCCCAATTAAAGTAATCATCAACCAACAAATTAATTAGAGTAAAGTGATGAGATCAACATCATAATTCAAGTACCAGATACTCAAGATGTCCATAACCGGGGACACGGCTAATCATGATTAGTTTATACACTCTGTAGAGATTTGCGTACTTTTCCCCACAAGACTCGATCTCCTTTGTTGATTTCTCATGCTACATGATGTTTGAGAAACGGATGACCGAGACACAGTCTTTCAAAAGCATTAGCCCTTTCGACGGGTAAACTGTACCACCTACATCCCCTACATCTGCTAGTTTACCACTGAAAGAGTTCACACAACATACTCGACTATGCCAGAGCCCATAATATATTGTGTCTGGACACGGAAGTTTCCAGCATGAATAACAATATGATCCCTTTGAGCCTGGGTGGCGGACCATAGGATGATCACACAGATTCCCCGGGATCTCCTTGGACAGCACTGGATCACCCCAGGTGCCCACAAACAATCCACCCAGATGTGTGTTAAGTAGCCACCTTAAATAAACCCTTAGTTAAAAATAATTCTCACAACTGACATGAATCACTCAACCCAAACCACATCTACGAGCATAGCATAGCGGTATAAGCATAACGTAGAAGTAACTCCTAGGGTTTGAATGAAAAGGGCAATAGGTACTACCTCAAGATCTACTTCCCAAAATACCCACAAGTAAAACAGATCCTATACATGCAATGTTTGAGGATTAAAACTAATGCATAAAAACTGGGTATGAAAAGTATGATCAAAGTGTTACTTGCCTTGCTGACGATCTGAAAACCCTAGTGACTCATAGTAGCATGCTTCGCACTCCGGAAACTCTATCCCAAGCAAACAATAACATACATAAGCACTCAAGCAATAGATGCATGGGTAAAACTCGAATGAAAAGATCCAAATGGAAAATACAAGTGAAGAGCTTCGATACGCAAAAAGAATCAATCGAATCGGAGCTACGAAACTCAAACTGCGATCAAAAGAAGTTCAAATTCAAATCTGCTTGCAACCAAATTTTAATTTGCCGACACCATGTTCAAGTTGGTTCACTGGAAAGAGGGGTTCGAGACGAAGATTTTGGCGTTGGTTTCACTGGATTTGGACGAACGGTTAAAAAGTTGTGGGCGTTTGAAGATTAGGGGCTCAACTGCGATAAAAATAATCGCGGATATGTCCCTGGCCAAAAATAAAATAAAAAGAGAAGACAAACAAACAAACATTCGCTAGCAGAGACGAACGGACGAACGCGTTCATGAATAGAGGCGTTCGGGTGAACGTTCGCTAATTAGCGAAACCAAAGAAAACCAAGAAAAACCCTAACCCTAAAACAAAATCGATCTAAAAACAAAATGAAAAAAACGATAGCTTTTTTCGGTTCGTGAGGAAAACCGGCGGGTCGGGGGCTCCGGCAAGGTGGGACGGCGTGCGGCGGCGCTGCGGAGCGGCCGCAGCGATGCGGGCGGCGGTGGCAAGCGCAGGTGGCGGCGGCTGCAGCTGCGGCGGGCGGCAGGCGCGACGGCGGCGGCGAAGCTCGGCGGCAGCGGCTTCGGCTATGGGTTGCGGCGGCTCGAGGTGAGGGAGGAGGCGGCAGGGCCTCGGCCTTTAAAGGCCTCGGGGGCGGCGGCTTGGAGGAGGGGTTGGCCCGGGGCGGAGTCCGGCTCAGACTCCCCCTCGGTGTCCGTGTCAGGAACGGTGGCGCGTGTGAGGAAGGCGGCGGGGGGCGTTGGGCCGCGTCCTGCTCGGCTGGGCCTTCGGCCCAGTCGGGCCGGAAACTAAGGAATATCAAACGGAGTCCAAATGGAATGAAACCTTCGGGAGCGTGATTTTTGGAACAAACGTGATCCAGAGGACTTGGAGTGGTTGTCAAACAATCAACTAGGCGGCCACAAGGCAGGGGTGCACCTACCCCCCCCCCCCGGGCGTGCCCTCCACCCCCGTGGGCCCCTCATTGCTCCACTGACCTACTTCTTCCTCCTATATATATTCATATACCCCGAAAACATCAAGGAAGCACCACGAAACCCTATTTCCACCGCAGCAACCTTCCGTACCCAGGAGATCCCATCTTGGGGCCTTTTCCGGAGCTCCGCCGGAGGGGGCATTGATCACGGACGGCCTCTACATCAACTCCATGGCCCCTCCGATGATGTGTGAGTAGTTTACCTCAGACCTTCGGTTCCATTGTTATTAGCTAGATGGCTTCTTCTATCTCTTTGGATCTCAATACAAAGTTCTCCTCGATTCTCTTGGAGATCTATTCGATGTAATCTTCTTTTGCGGTGTGTTTGTCGAGATCCGGTGAATTGTGGGTTTATGATCAAGTTTGTCTATGAACAATATTTGAATCTTCTCTGAATTCTTTTATGTATGATTGGTTAATTTTGCAAGTCTCTTTGAATTATCAATTTGGTTTGGCCTACTAGATTGATCTTTCTTGCAATGGGAGAAGTGCTTAGCTTTGGGTTCAATCTTGCGGTGCTCGATCCCAGTGACAGAAAGGGAAACGACACATATTGTATTGTTTCCATTGAGGATAAAAAGATGGATTTTATATCATATCGCATGAGTTTATCCCTCTACATCATGTCATCTTGCTTAAAGTGTTACTCTGCTCTTATGAACTTAATACTCTAGATGCATGCTGGATAGCGGTCGATGTGTGGAGTAATGGTAGTAGATGCAGGCAGGAGTCGGTCTACTTGTCACGGACGTGATGTCTATATACATGATCATACCTAGATATTCTTAGAATTATTCGCTTTTCTATCAATTGCTCGACTAATTTGTTCACCCACCGTAATACTTATGCTATCTTGAGAGAAGCCACTAGTGAAACCTATGGCCCTCGGGTCTATTTTCCATCATACAAGTTTCCAATCTATTTTATTTTGCAATCTCTACTTTCAATCTATATCATAAAAATACCAAAAATATTTATCTTATTATTATCATCTCTATCAGATCTCACTCTTGCAAGTGGCTGTGAAGGGATTGAAAACCCCTTTATCGCGTTGGTTGCGAGTTTCTTATTTGTTTGTGTAGGTACGATGTGACTCGCACGTGGTCTCCTACTGATTGATACCTTGGTTCTCAAAAACTGAGAGAAATACTTACGCTACTTTGCTGCATCACCCTTTCCTCGTCAAGGGAAAACCAACACATGCTCAAGAGGTAGAAGTGGTATTTTCGTAGGTCTTCTTCTTGTTCCCAGGTGGCTTCATGCTCGGTATGGTGGCTCCACTGAACTTTGCAAAACTTGATAACCTTGCTGCAGGTAACTCGGCTGGCAAACTCAAGAATCTTGACGAGTTTATCTTCATAGGTCAGATCACTCTCCAACTGAATTGCTTCCAGGGGCACTGTATCTCTTAGAGGAATATCGGCCATCTCTGCATGGCACTTCTTCAATTGGGAAACGTGAAACACATCATGAACTCCTGACAGTCCTTCAGGTAACTCCAACTTGTAGGCAACTTCTCCCATATGTTACAACACTTGATTTGGTCCTACAAATCTCGGGGCTAACTTTCCCTTAACTCCAAAACGTTTAACTCCTCGCAGTGGTGACATGAGAAGATATGCTCGGTCTCCAATCTCATAGACTACCTCCTTACGTTTGGTGTCAGCATAACTCTTCTGCCTGGATTGAGCTACCTTCAGTCTATCCCGAATCAACTTAACATTCTCTTTAGACTCCTTGATCAGATCTAGTCCAAACAACTGACGGTTTCCAACTTCATCCCACATTAATGGTGTCCTGCACCTTCTTCCATACAAAGCTTCGAAAGGTGCCATCTTCAAACTAGCTTGATAACTATTGTTGTATGAGAACTCTGCGTAGGGCAAATTATCATCCCAACTAGATCCATAATCTAGCGCACAGGCACTTAACATGTCCTCCAGAATCTGATTTACTCTTGCGTTCTGTCCATCAGTCTGTGGATGAAAGGCCGTACTGAACTCTAGCCTGGTACCCAAAGTCTGGTGCAGTTGATTCCAAAATTTTGAGGTAAACTGTGTTCCTCTATCTGATACGATGGCCCTTGGAACTCCGTGCAGACATACGATCCTGGTCATATATATCTTGGCCAACTTCACGCTTGTATAAGTGATTTTTACTAGGATAAAGTGAGCTAACTTTGTCAAATGATGAAATACTACCCAGATAGAATCATATCCCGACCGGGTCCTGAGTAATCCGGTGATGAAATCCATGCCAAGTTTGTCCCACTTCCATTCTGGTATCGGCATAGGTTGTAATAATCTGGCTGGCTTCTGACGTTCTGCCTTCACTCTCTGACATACATCACACACTACTACATACTCGGTGTCGGTGTCAAAACCGGCGGATCTCGGGTAGGGGGTCCCGAACTATGCGTCTAGGCAGGATGGTAACAGGAGGTAGGGGACACAATGTTTTACCCAGGTTCGGGCCCTCTTGATGGAGATAAAACCCTATGTCCTGCTTGATTGATATTGATGATATGGGTAGTACAAGAGTAGATCTACCACGAGATCAGAGAGGCTAAACCCTAGAAGCTAGCCTATGGTATGATTGTATGTTGTGGTTGTTGTCCTACGGACTAAAACCCTTCGGTTTATATAGACACCGGAGAGGGTTAGGGTTACACAAGGTCGGTTACAAAGGAGGAGATATCCATATCCTTATTGCCTGGCTTGCCTTCCACGCCAAGTAGAGTCCCATCCGTACACGAGACGAAGTCTTCAATCTTGTATCTTCATAGTCTAACAGTCCGGCCAATAGAGATAGTCCGGCTGTCCGGAGACCCCCTAATCCAGGACTCCCTCAGTAGCCCCTGAACCAGGCTTCAATGATGATGAGTCCGGCGCGCAGTATTGTCTTCGGCATTGCAAGGCGGGTTCCTTCTCCGAATACATCACAGAAGAATTTGAATACGAGGATTGTGTCCGACCCTGCAAAATAAGTTCCACATACCACCGTAGAGAGAATAATATTTTCGCAGATCTAATTTGCAGGCTTGTTTTGGCAGCATGACGTTATGTCATGGACCGGTGATTATTCGAACTGTTTCCTTTAACCAGCCCCGCACATAACGCGAGGCAGTTTTTCGACACGTCTCGTCAAAGCAGAGATCGTGTCCCCTTATTACGGGATTCTCATCAATACGGGTGTGGGTAACCCAACTGCGCTATCAATTACGGCGCTTGGGGGATAAGCGAGTTTTACCAGGCAAGTGGGGACGCTTAGCTTCGTCCGCCCATATAAAGGGATAAGGATTCACATTTCTATCCACGCCTTCTTCCTCATTTGCTCATCCGTTTTCGCACACTCGAGCTCTAGCACCCAAGTCCGCACTTCCCACCTCAACCTTCTCCAACCATGTCCAGAGCGGGAGGCAGGTGGATGGTCTCCTCCGTCACGGCGGGAGACGTCAGGAAGCTGCGCGGAGCCGGATACTTAGCCGCGAACATCACGCATCGGCTGCCCGCTGCGGGGCAGATCGTCCCTACCCCGGAACCTCACGAGAGGGTGGTTTTCCTTCACCACTTCCTCCGCGGACTAGGGTTTCCCCTCCATCCATTCGCCCGTGGTCTCATGTTCTACTATGGGCTGGACTTTCATGATCTGGCCCCGAACTTCATCCTCAACATTTCGGCGTTCATCGTCGTGTGTGAGGCTTTCCTCCGCATCCAGCCCCACTTCGGCCTGTGGTTAAAGACCTTCAATATCAAGCCGAAGGTGGTACGAGGCCAACAAGCAGAATGCGGCGGAGCCATGCTGAGCAATATGCCCAACGTTATATGGCTCGAAGGCTCCTTCGTGGAGACAATAAAGGGATGGCAATCGGCGTGGTTCTACATCACCGAGCCGCGCGACACCAAATCGGTGGCAGCCCCCGAGTTTCGATCCGGATTCCCTACACGGCTCACTTCCTGGAAAGAGAAGGGCTTGTCGTGGGGTTCGTCGGTGGAGCTAGATGGACTCCAGAAATGTATCCGGAGTATGGCGAGCAAGAAGCTCAAGCTTGTCAACATAGTCCAAGTTATGCTCATCCGCCGGATCCTCCCGTGTCAACAACGGGATTTTACCTTGTGGGAGTTCGACCCGGCCCGGCACCAGACTCTGAGCGAGCTCTTTGATACGACGCACAAGGACGTCTGGAAGGTGCTGTTCAAGGGCGCCGAGGTCCCTCCTTCTCTCGCCGAGGACCGCGGACTAAGCGCAAAGCGCCTAGCGTGTTCGGTGAGTTCAATACGTCCCGTAGGACATTTATTTTCCCTAGCTTAATTATGTGCGGGGTCTAATCTCCATGCCTTTGACAGGACTGGGTGGAGATGTCGGGGCAGATTAACTGCCCGGCCCCTTTGCCCGAAGATACTGCGGGGCGCTCTCCTGACGGAGATGCTGACTCCGGCTCCTTACAAGGTGCCGGAGAAGTCCAAGAAGGCCAAGGGAACCCGAAAGAGTTCCCGGCGCCAGGTGTTATCGGACTCATCGCCCGATAACTCTGCGGCACACTCCTCCCCCGAAGACGAGGAGGAAGAAGAAGATGCTCCCCCTCTAGGAGGGGGAGACAAGAAAAGGAAGGCCGCCCCAACTGGGGAGGCCGAAGGGTCCAAGAAGGGGAGGACTCTCCTTCCGGACAGTTCCACCGCCGCCGACGAGGGCGAAGACGAGTGGTTGCCCCGGGCCAAGCCCCCCGGGAGATCGTAAGTATTCGGATACCTGAGTAACTCATAGAATTCCTTTGTCACACTATTTTTTCCTAACGCCGAACATAATTATGCAGGCCGCCACGAGCCAGTATCGATGTATCATCGGACGGCTCCCTGAGCTTGTCGGACATGGATAGCGATCCAGTCCCGACCGCCACCTCCCCTCATCCTGCTGACGACGCCGAGGTGCTGTCTCAAGAGGCACCGGGTCAAGGGGAGACAGTCCTGGAGGCGCCTCAAGGCGACCTTTCGGACTCCGAGAGCCAAGGGGACGGGGCCCCTGAGAGCTCCGAGTTCGGCCCTCAGCCGAACACCGCGTCGGACCCTCCAGCGGTTGCGGGCTCAGGCAGGTGGCCTCCTTCTAAGAGGGGCAAGACGCCTGTGCCGGTGACCTCTGTCCATCCAGAGGCACCGGACAATCTGCTGGAAGCGCTTCGCAGCGCTTCCTTCGACGAGGAGCACCGCACTATCATGAGTGCGGTGATCCAGAAGGTTCAGTCCGCCAAGAGCGGATTGACTGAAGCTTGTGCCAGCCTTCTAACAGGCTTTGAGGTAAGTGTTTTAAAATGTAGTAGAAATATTACCGTATAGACAGTAGCCCCTGATGCTTTGTTCGGTGTTCACAAAGAAAAGCCGAACAGAGGATCAAATAATATCGCAGGAGTCCAATATAAGTATGTCAATATGCATATGCAGGCTTCGCTGCTGGCGTCCGCCGCACTGACTGTGGAGGTCGTCGTACTGAAGCAGGACCTCGAGGGGTCCAGGAAAGAGCTCGGCCTTGCTAAGAGGCAGCTCGAGGAGAACAAGGGCAAGTAATACCCTGTCTATAGATATGTATATATAAAAGAAGACGCGATTGCAAAATGACAGGATCAACGTATATTTGACAGGGGCCACGACCGAGGTGGCGATCCTGAAGCAAGCGCTAACCAAGGCCGCGGATATAGCGGCCAAGGAGCGCACCGAGCGAGAGAAGCATGAGGCTCGAGTGGGCAAGGTGCAGCAAGAGCTCCAGGCTCTCGTGGCGAAGCACGAGGCGTTGGAGCTTGACTCAAAGACGCGGGAGTCTGAGCTTGTCGCGGCCCTCGAGAGCGCAAAAAGTGCCAAGGCCGAAGCCCAAAAGGCCCTCCAGGAGATCGATGCGATGAAGAAGATAGCGGCGGGTAAGGCTTTCTATATGCAAAGCAAGCATGTAAAAGTAAATTACCGATTACTTACCCGAATCTGGAGCTCTCCAAGAGCATTCGCAGATTTGCCCCATAGCGTGTCCGATGCCGCACAATTTTATCAGGCCGAGGATGGAAGCTCAACGGAGAAGTTGTTCTGGTCTCAGTATGCTGAGGCCGAACACCTGGTGCCAATGAGCGACCAGCTGAAGCAGATGGTCGAGCTACATATGGCGGCCGATCTGGCCATGAGGAGCTTTATAGTCCAGATGTGGCCGGGCGACACCCTTCCGAACAGCTTCTTCAGCCTGGTGAGGCGGCTTGTGGATGCCTGCCCGCGGCTGGAGGTCGTCAAGCGATCTGTCTGCATTGAAGGTGCACGCCGGGCTTTTGCCCGTGTGAAATTGCAGTGGGTCAAGCTAGACGTCATGAAGCTGATCAAGGAGGGGCCGCCGGAGGGCAAGGAGCACCGCCACCCCGAGATGTACTATGAGGGTGTTCTGCCGGGTGCCCGTCTCATAGTGGACGAGTGTTCAAAAGATGTAATATTTGAGTGAGACTTGCTTGTTTTATCCTGTATTTATGAAAACTTGTTTCATATGCGCTATGCAACGCTTGTTTGAATTTAAAATATTACCTTCTGTTTGGCTGTTTATCCAATCTGAGAGATGGCTAGTCCTCCGCTTCTGCCCCCATGCCATGAGTGCTGGGGTGTTCGGGATAAACCTGAGCACTCTTGTTCCCATGTTTGGGTCCTTCGAGGGAGGTGCTCAGCACAGCGAACAAGGCAACCGGACTAATAATGCTTTATCACTCTCACTTAGCCATAGAATTCTATAATTTTAAATTTCGGCGAAGCCCCTGGTATTCAGAAGGCCGAATTTGGGGTGCAATACACGCCTTTAAGCCGGACAGGGCCGACCCCTCGCTCTAAGCGGCATTAGTCTTTAGGGACTCGAAAACCTCGCCGAACAGCGACCAGTCTCTCGCCTTATCATGACAGTCAGTTTTAGCTTTCTCTACTGAGGTGCTAAACCCAGCAGAACTGGGGCACAATCGCAGTAGTTCTCCTAGCGCTACCTTAGCCGATAGAGCAGAACGTAAGGTACCAAAACATAGGATCCGGGCAAACCCAACATTTGACCAAAGACATGATTCGGAGCTGATGCATATAATGCTATAAGTTCGGGGTGCCGCACTTGTGAAAGTGTTTGGACTTTTCACACCGTGTTGTGAGGTACGTAAGCCCCTGGTGTATTAGCCGTACCAAGTTGTATGGTTGCAAGGCGTCATTAATGAACACATAGATATATATAACAAGAATGCAATAATAGTCCTAATGTCATGCATTGTTTATTAAAAAATTGCGTTCAAGCAGAGTGATACAGATATTGCGATAAGCAAAGAGTAGTACTATGTCCCTTCCAAGGGCAAGCTGAGGGATGATATTAAATCGAATATTTCGCTCGTTACCGTAATCAACCTGGGAATTCCGTGGTATGACGTACTTGTCTGCTCCTTGGTTGCTGCATCATGTGTTCGGCAATAGTGTTGCCGGACAGTGTTTCCAGAGATTAAGGTCCTGAAAAAAAAGGAAAAATAACTAAACGGGAAGCCCCTAGTGTGGTTTAAGCCGCATCTTGGGGCGTGCCGCAGTTGTGCCCCCCTCCCCACCTGTGCCGATGGTATTTTTAATGCGTAATTATGTACGCGTGGCACGAGTTTCACCGTTGGGCTGGGATTGGGGTGGCTGCCGTATTGCTACGCGAGCTCAGATCGCACCAGGTGGTCTATTTGCCGATTGCCCCGAGCGCGCTTGAAGGTGTCCGGGCTTTGAAGCGCCAAACTGGTTGATTGCCTTGAGAGGCTGCTTTGCGCTTCTGCTGCGAGGGCCGCGGTGTGCTCCTCTGTTCGGAGAGAGCGCTCTGTGTTTCCATTGACTGTAATAACTCCGCGAGGTCCTGGCATCTTGAGCTTGAGGTATGCATAATGTGGTACCGCATTGAATCTAGCAAATGCGGTTCGCCCGAGCAGCACGTGATAACCACTGCGGAACGGGACTATATCGAAGATTAACTCTTCGCTTCGGAAGTTATCTGGGGATCCGAAGACCACTTCAAGTGTAATTGAGCCTGTGCAATGGGCCTCTACACCTGGAATGATGCCCTTAAAGGTCGTTTTTGTGGGTTTGATCCTTGAGGGGTCTATACCCATTTTGGTGCACTGTGTCCTGATAAAGCAGGTTCAGGCTGCTGCCGCCATCCATAAGGACTTGAGTGAGGTGAAATCCGTCAATGATTGGGTCTAGGACCAGTGCGGCGAATCCGCCATGACGGATACTAGTGGGGTGGTGCCTGCGATCGAAGGTGATCGGACAGGAGGACCAAGGGTTGAACTTTGGGGCGACTGGCTCCAACACATATACGTCCCTGAGCGCACGCTTCCACTCCCTCTTGGGGATGTGGGTTGCGTATATCATGTTCACCGTCCACACTTGCGGGGGAAACCTCTTCCATCCTCCAGTGTGCGGCTGCCGGGGCTCCTCCTCGTCATCGCTATGCGGCCCCTTGTGCTTGTTTTCGGCAATTAACTTGCCGGCCTGCTTGAACACCCAACAATCCCTGTTGATGTGATTGGTTGGCTTGTCTGGGGTGCCGTGTATTTGACACGAGCGATCGAGTATACGGTCCAAGCTGGACGGACCCGGCGTACTTTGTTTGAATGGCTTTTTCCGCTGACCGGGTTTAGAGCCTTTGAATCCGGCATTGACTGACGTATCCTCAGTATTTTCGCTGTTAATGCGGCGTTTATGCTTGTTGCGACGTGACCTGCTATTGCCGTCCTTGGTATCTGAGGTACCATGGTTCTTTGATATGTTATTACTGCGAGCCAGCCAGCTGTCTTCTCCCGCACAAAAGCGGGTCATGAGCGTCGTGAGAGCTGCCATAGATTTCGGGTTTTCCTGACCAAGGTGCCGGGCTAGCCACTCGTCTCGGATGTTGTGTTTGAAAGCCGCTAAGGCCTCTGCATCTGGACAGTCGATGATTTGATTTTTCTTTGTAAGGAACCGAGTCCAGAATTTCCTGGCCGACTCTTCTGGCTGCTAAATTATGTGGCTCAAGTCATCAGCGTCTGGTGGTCGCACATAAGAGCCCTGAAAGTTGTCGAGGAATGCGGCTTCCAGATCTTCCCAACAGCTAATGGAGTCCGCTGGCAAGCTGTTAAGCTAATGTCGCGCTGGTCCTTTGAGCTTTAGTGGTAGGTATTTGATGGTGTGTAAGTCATCACCGCGGGCCATGTGGATGTGGAGGAGGAAATCCTCAATCCATACTGCGGGATCTGTTGTGCCGTCGTATGATTCAATATTTACAGGTTTGAAACCTTCTGGGAATTGATGTTCCATTACTTCGTCTGTGAAGCATAAGGGGTGTGCGGCACCTCTGTATTGGGCTATATCGCGACGCAGCTCGAATGGGTCTTGCCCGCTGTGTTCGGCCTAGCTGGATTTGCTTTTACTGTATCCGGCGTGACGTTTATCGTCTCGCAGAGTGGTGCGCCATCGTGATCCATAGATCGATATTGCATGCTTTGCTTTGTCCTCCAATATGTCGCAGGTTTGGCGTATCTCCCCATGCCTTTTTATTTGAATGGCGTCGGGGTGGAGGCTGAGCTTTTGGCTGGAATGCCTCTCTATCGCGGCCACGAGGTGGGCGATCAGCCGTATCATACGCTTCTTCCTCCGGTCGGGGTAGTAACCTGCACTTTGGGTAATTCTTGGAGGGGCGCTCGAGTTTATATTCCTCGGCCGCGAGGACTTCAGTCCATCTGTCAGCTAGCAGATCTTGATTAGCTTGAAGCTGCTGCTGCATTTTCTTCAGGCTATTTGCCGTGGCCATAAGCCGGCGCTTGAAGCGCTCTTGTTCGACGGGATCCTCTGGTACGGCGAATTCATCGTCGCCGAGGCTTGCCTCGTCTTCGGAGGGGGGCATGTAATTGTCATCCTCCTCCTCTCCATCTGCCGCTCTCTCAGGAGAGTTGGCTCCTCCATCCTCCTGCTCTGAATCTTGCTGGAGGGGAATCTTGTTGTCTTTGGCACTATCCGGAGTGTTATTATCTCTTGTGCCGGTATCACCACTTTTGCTTTGGCGGGACCTAGAGCGGCGCCGCTGACGTCGGCACTTGGGTTGCTTCTTGGAGGGGTCATCCTCCGCTATCTCATCGCCATTGCCTTCTTTGGGTGTATCCACCATGTATATGTCATATGACGAGGTGGCTTTCCAGTGCCCTATAGGCGCTGGTTCATGTTCGTCTCCTACATCGTCGTCCATACCGTCGATGTCTTCGGAGTCGAAGTCGAGAATGTCGGTTAAATCATCGACACTGGCTACGAAGTGGGTGGTGGGTGGGTGTCGAATTTCTTCGTCGTCCGCATCCCAATCTTGTTGCCATAGTTCGGCCAGGGCTCTCCTAACAAAGAGAGAGACCTTAGTGAATTTAGAATGTCGCAGAAGGGCGAGTGTTGAAAGATATCTGCGGCGGTGAATTCCATGATCGGCGCCCAATCGGATTCGATTGGCAGGGGCGCGGATGGTTCGGAGTCCGGAAAAGAGTCCGGCACCTTGGAGTCACGGGCTGCGCAGAGGGTTAGGCTGGTGTTCGGCTCGATCGCCGTTGAGACTGCATCCCCTGAGGCGGTGTCTAACCACCCGTACTCGATTGGCGCAGTTGGCTCTGAGCTAAGGGTCGGAGCTGATGCGGGTGCGGCCTCTGGGGTACTGTTCGGCGGCAGAGCTAGGTCATACCCATCGTGACAGTGCGGCGCGCCCGGCTGTGGCTCGAATCCGTCGAAGATCAAGTCTCCGCGGATGTTGGCCGTGCAGTTCAAACTTCCAAATCTGACCTGATGGCCAGGGGCATAGCTTTCAATCTGCTCCAGATGGCCAAGAGAATTAGCCCGCAGTGCAAAGTCGCCAAATACGAAGATCTGTCCGGGGAGAAAAGTCTCACCTTGGACCGCATCACTATCGATGATAGTAGGAGCCATCAAGCCTAACGGCGACGACATAGAGGAACTCTCAATGAAAGCACCAATGTCGGTGTCAAAACCTGCGGATCTCGGGTAGGGGGTCCTGAACTGTGCGTCTAAGGCAGATGGTAACAGGAGGCAGGGGAGACGATGTTTTACCCAGGTTCGGGCCCTCTTGATGGAGGTAAAACCCTACGTCCTGCTTGATTAATATTGATGATATGGGTAGTACAAGAGTAGATCTACCACGAGATCAGAGAGGCTAAACCCTAGAAGCTAGCCTATGGTATGATTGTATGTTGTGGTTGTTGTCCTACAGACTAAAACCCTTCGGTTTATATAGACACCGGAGAGGGTTAGGGTTACACAAGGTCGGTTACAAAGGAGGAGATATCCATATCCTTATTGCCTAGCTTTCCTTCCACGCCAAGTAGAGTCCCATCCGGACATGAGACGAAGTCTTCAATCTTGTATCTTCATAGTCTAACAGTCCGGCCAATAGAGATAGTTCGGCTGTCCGGAGACCCCCTAATCCAGGACTCCTTCACTCGGCAATATCCTTCTTCATACCCGTCCACCAGAAATGCTCCTTCAAATCCAAATACATCTTGGTTTTTCCGGGGTGAATCGAGTATGGCGAGTCATGAGCTTCCTGAAGTATTAACTTCCTGATCTCTGCGCTATTGGGCACATAAACACGATCCTCAACCCATAAAGTTTCGTGCTCATCCTCACGGAAACCTTTGGCTTTTCCTTTGCTCATATTCTCCTTAATCTCAGCAATTTCCTTATCATCCTTCTGAGCTTCTCGAATCTTTCCCAATAATGTAGACTGAACCTCCATTGTTGCAACAAAACCTCTTGTAACTATGTCCAAATGAAGCTCCTTGAGATTCTCGACTAACTCCTGTGGTAATCCTCCGCTTACAAGGGTATTGGCATAACTCTTCTGGCTCAAAGCGTCTACTATGACATTGGCCCTTCCTGGATGGTAGTGTAGCTTCATATAATAATCCTTTATGAGCTCCAACCATCTCCTCTGCCTGAGATTTAGCTCCTTCTGCGTGAAAATGTACTTAAAACTCTTGTGATCCGTGTACACATCACATCTATTTCCAATCAGGAAATGTCTCTAGGTCTTGAGCGCATGCACTATGGCTGCTAACTCCAAATCATGTGTGGCATAATTCATCTCGTGAGGTCTCAACTGACGTGAAGCATATGAAACAACTCTTCCGTCCTGCATAAGTACACCTCCAAGTCCTAGGCGAGAAGCATCGCAATACACTTGGAAATCCTTGCGTATATCCGGAAGAATCAGCACTGGGGCTGTAACCAAACGTTTCTTCAACTCCTGAAAACTGGCTTCACACTCCTCGGTCCATTTGAACTTGGTGTCCTTCTTCAACAACTCTGTCATGGGTTTCGCAATCTTCGAAAAATTATCAATGAACCGTCTATAGTATCATGCGAGTCCCAGAAAACTGCGGATCTCCCCAAGTGAGGTGGGTGCCAAGCACTCAGTGACAGACTGAACCTTGGTAGGGTCTACTGCTATACCTTCTCCTGATATAACATGCCCAAGAAATCCAACTTCTTTCAACCAAAACTCACACTTGCTAAACTGAGCATACAGCTGGTGTTCGCTGAGCTTATCGAGAACTAGGCGCAAGTGTTCCTTGTGTTCCTCTTCATCCTTCGAGTATACCAGAATATCATCAATGAATACCACCACAAACTTATCCAAAAACTCCATGAACACCTTGTTCATCATACTCATGAAATAGGCAGGGCATTAGTCAATCCAAATGACATGACCGAGTACTCATACAGCCCGTACTTGGTGGTAAAAGTTGTCTTAGGTATATCCTGTTACGACTCTTCAACTGGTGGTATCCTGATCGTAGATCGATCTTGGAGAATACTTTAGCTCCTTGCAACTGGTCAAACAAATCGTTGATCATCGGTAGTGGGTATTTGTTCTTGATCGTCACTTCATTCAATGCGCGATAATCAACAACCATTCTCAACGATTCATCCTTCTTCTCAACTAAGAGCATTGGGGCTCCCCACGGTGATGAACTTGGTCGGATGTAACCTTTCTCCAATAACTCCTTAATCTGCTTCTTAATTTCCTCCAGATCGTTTGCGGGCATCCGATACGGTCTCTTCGATATTAGTCCGGTGCCTGGCAACAACTCTATCAAAAACTCTATGTCTCGATCTGGTGGCATGCCTGGTAATTCCTCTGGAAATACATCCGGGTAATCCTTCACAATAGGCACTTCTTCCTGAACAACTCTAGAGAGAGAATTTACTTGGGTCCTCCTTGGCGCATGCCTAGACACATACTTGATCCTTTTTCCCTCCGGGGTGGTGAGTAAAATTGACTTGCTAGCACAATCGATGTTTCCTCCATACCACGATAACCAATCCATGCCTAGTATTATATCCAATCCTTGTGATTCCAAAATTACTAGGTCTGAGGGGAAAACATGGCTACCAATGGTTAAGGGTAACCGATCACACCGTCGGCTGGCCATATACTCTGATCCTCGCGAGCTTACTAGCATGGGTGACCTAAGGGCTAAAGTTGGTAACTTAAACTTGTCCACAAATCCCCTTGATATGTATGAATGCGATGCACCAGTATCAAAAAGAACAAGAGCGGTAAATGACTTAACCAAAAACTTACCAATCACTGCGTCAGGCTGCTCCTCAACCTCCTCCATGTTGATGTGGTTCACCTGACCTCTCGTGAAGGGATTTGGCTTCTTTCCTAAGCTTCCATTTCCATTGCCATTCTTCAACTCAGAACAATCGTTGGCGTAATGCCCAGGCTTCCTGCACTTGTAACAGGTAACATGGCTCAGGTCTTTCTTGGCGGGCGTTTCTGGGTTGGGACGGTTCTGGTTACTGCTTGCTCCATTCCCATTTCCATTCTTAGGCCCACTGTGGTTATGTGAACTCGCTCCATTGTGAGTATGGCCCCCATGGTTATGGGTGTAACCTCCAGAGTTAGGGGTAAAGTGAGGCTTCTGCTGAGCTCCAGAATTGTACTTCCCTTGTCCATACTTCTGTTTGCGGCTCTCTATCTGTTGTTGTTTGTTTTCAATCATAAGGGCCCTGTCTACCAATTACTGGTAGTTTGTAAATGTTGCCAACATCAACTGCATACTCATCTCATCATTCAGCCCTTCCATGAACTTCTCCTGCTTCGCGGCATCTGTGGCCACATCATCTGGGGCATGGCGAGCTAACTTACTAAACTCATCCATGTACTGCCCGACAGTATGATTTCCCTAGCGTAAGTTGCAAAACTCACGCTTCTTCATATTCATTGCTCCTATAGAGACATGGGTTGTGCGGAAAGCTTGCTGAAACTGATCCCATGTGACATTGGCTATGGGAAAAGTGGCTGTGTAATTCTCCCACCATGAGGCTGCAGGTCCATCCAATTGATGTGCGGCAAAGCGCACCTTCTCAGCATCTGTGCAACCTGTGGTGGTCAGCTCCCTTCAAATCTTGTGGAGCCAGTCATCAGCAACAATCGGCTCGGTGCTACTGGAAAACACCGGCGGATTCAACCTCAGAAAACGGGCTGAGTTGTCAACTGGAGGTGGTGGAGGTGGGTTGCTGTTGTTGTTTTTGTTGCCTTGGTTCTGAACTAGTAGCTGCATCAAGGCATTCTGCTGCTGGATCAACTGAGTGAGCTCCGACGGGAAGGTAAATCCGGTGTCACGTCTCGGAGGCATCTGATGGGTTTTGAGGGGAGAGATTAGAATAGAATGAGGTCTAAGGGAAATCACTACCCATATGCACATGAGGCAAACACAAAATCATAATGATATCACTCAATTCAAACAAGGGAATACAGTCGATCTAACTACCATTACAGAATACTCGGACTATCCTATGTACATGTAGGGATACTATTGATAATGTGGTGGTCGACTAGAAATTTTGATCGGAAGAAGATTCCATGATATCTGCTCCAGCTTCGTCTTCATAGTCATCATCACTGTCGGGGTCGGAGTCGGTGTCATCGATGATGATGTAGTCCTCGGGATGATCGTCATCTCCTCCTAGTGTGGGGTCTCCCATGGATACTCCTAGCTTATTCTTCAGGTCTTCATTCTTCTCCAGTAGCACTACAATTTCCTCTTCGTATCCATCGCGTGTAAACTTGAGTTCTTCTTCAAGCTCCATGATCTTGGTCATCACCTTCTTCAGATCTATCATGCTGGCGCACATTTGGTTCTCCTGGCGGCGAATGTGCTGGTTTAACTCCTGATAAAGGCTGCAATGGACTTGTCCCTCCTGGTGTTGATCATCTCCCACTGCTCATCTCGGTGTCCACATATCTGGTAGATGGTATCCTTAAGATCCTTGTGGTAAACTTCACCGATGTGTCCCATGGCGATGTGGGCTTCCATGCTCTTTCCTAGACTCCAGGTTCGTGCATCAAAGGAAAACTCTATGGGCTCAGTAACTGGTGTGAATGTCCTTCCTGGAACATGTACTCGAATGGTCCAGCGCTCTTCTTCCTGTAGAGTGGTGGTGTAGGTCCCGGTGAAGCTTGGTATTCCGATGTTCAGGTATCTAAGTGGCCTCCTTCAAGTGTCGTCCAAAAGGGGTGTCTTCATCTGGTTGAGAAAACTTGTTCCTTGGGTCCACCATCTATAGAGTGGAAAAAGGAGAGGAGTCAAAAATGAGTAGAGAAGAGTGACCTAACGCTTATCTTAGTGGTCGCGTCCTACAGTTAGTGTGTGCTCTGATACCATCTTGTAGCGATCTGACCTCAAACGGTCAAATCTCTGTGCATAAGTGTCATCCCTGGATCGGTAATGCCGACACACACAGTACTTAAAGGATTTATAACAGAGTTTCAATCACACACTTATTACATCGAATGTCTCAAAATAGAACACTACACCACAACACCGAATTGGGGGCAATTAACTGCCGGGAGAAATACAAGAATGAGGGCAAATCATCTGCCGGGGATTTTGTTATTGCCGGTAGAAGTGCATAACGGCAGAGAAACTACCGGTAGAAGTTAATGAGCAAGGTCATGCGCACTGCCAGTAATAATGTCCACATCTTAGGTCATAAAAACTGCCGGGAGAATTGAATTACGGCCCACTATCTGCCGGGCCTGCATGTGGCGCAAGCCCAAAATAATATTTGGCCCAAATGTGTGCTGGCACGGGAGAGCGTGTGACATTTCCACTCAAAAGAATTACAGCCACCACTCAAAAAAAAGAAGATGATTTACAGCCACCACACGACCTGTTCTCCTCCCAAATCGAACCCTCCCTGGACCTCCTCCTCGACCGCCGTCGCCGCCCCCTCTGCTGTTGGCCACGCCCTCCACCACCACCCCTTTGGTTGACCTGTGCGACCCCATCGGGATCTATGGCGGCGGGGCTTGCATCTCGTCGTCGCCTCCCTCGATACGCCTGCGACATCGTCGTCGCCTCCCTCCCTTTAAGACCACCACCAGAACTGGTCGACGATGCCGGTCGCCTCCATCTCTTCTTTACGGTCCATCACGCCGACGAGCATAGGTGGACTCCGCACCACGGCTTCCTCCCCGCCAACGGCGAGCGTGGTGTCCCATCTCTACTATGGTGGTACAATACTTTCCTCAGATCCGTCTCGGTGGAAACCCGATGCAGGTGAGATCTTCCTTACCAAGGTTGTTAATCTTTTCTTCTCTGCTCGATGAGAACTCATGGTGCGCGTTTTCCAGTTGTCCGTATGAAGGGAGATTTCCCCTTCCACCGAGTTACTACTGAGCGTGTTCCTTGTTGTTTTTTCCTTTTCCTACCAAATTGATGCAGGTGCTATTAGTGAAAGGATTGGAGACTGGTTCTAGCGGTGGTTGGTTTGTTTGAGGAATTCCTAGTGCTCGTGATTTGTAAAGGGTTTCAGCCAGGTTAGTGTATATTTCATTTTGTTATCTTAATACGCAAGTATATGTGCCTATTTCATTTGCTTGTATCCATCCTTTTTAGTACATGGATCGGTCTTTATTTATTCAGGTTCAGACATTGCGCAACTGAAGACTGCGTATACTAGTCGAAGGCACAAGCGATGCACGTGTTCTTCACTCACTCATCCGTTTATTTGAGCAACATTTATTTTCAGATGGGAGTAGTATGTATGCCATTGAGTATTAAATCCCGTCCAAAGGATTGGCAAGTTGCTGCTTGAAAACTTGGTAGATACAAACGATTAGTGCTCTATACAAGCTACTCCCTCTGTTCCGAAATATAAGTCTTTATAGAGATTTCATTATGAATCATATACAGAGCAAAATGAGTGAATCTACACTCTAAAATGCATCTATATACATCCGTATATAGTTCATAGTGGAATGTCTATAAAGACTTATATTTAGGAACGGAGGGAGTAGTTTTTACGGAGTAGAAGGAAGGTTACTCTAGTCATCGTTGTTTCCGATCATAGCTACAAAAGATCTTGAATAGCATAGTTTCACCAGTGGGCCCATTTGGAGCTATCAGGATTCCAGAAAGGTCCTGGAGTCGTTTTGGCGCCTGCCCGTACATAGCGAATCTAAGAAATGTCAACCATTAGATCTCTTGGGCAAGGTACTGATGAACGGTGGATATTAATTTTATGGAACAAATCAATGACTTGTATTTGCTCTCGAGTCTGTGCGGACTGCTAATCCAAATTCAAAAAATTGTTTACTATAGTAGTAGGGAAATGTAGCACTCTATAAAGTTTTTGGTGCCTCCATCTGAAAGAGATAAATTTATAGACATGAGTGTGGATTTGATATTAAAAATTTCTCTACAAAAGTACCTACTTTCCTGCCATGATTTACCATCTAGCTAATTGTTTCATAGGAGTTCAATACTGAGGTAACATTTTTCTCTCTCAAACTTGTGCTTGAATGTACCAATGAAGATGCTCTTCACAACTCTAATTCTTGGTGCCAATGGCTATTCTCCCATTTACTATGATTAAGTGCTCTTTGTGCTAATTCTTGATGTTAAAAGACAACGAAATTTGACTAATGAACATGTAGTTGGAATGAACAAGTACCCTTGTTTATCTCTGTTGATCGATTGATGTGAGATCATTTAGTTCACTCATCATCATGCACATATACTTCAGATAGAGAATCTCTTTCTGTCTCTTCTCTG
This sequence comes from Triticum urartu, assembly GCF_003073215.2. NCBI lineage: Eukaryota > Viridiplantae > Streptophyta > Magnoliopsida > Poales > Poaceae > Triticum > Triticum urartu. The sequence goes on along the minus strand of NC_053026.1, from coordinate 397,424,226 downwards.
TTTGCTACAAATATAGACTGAAAGTGGAGTACTGCTTCTAGAGTTTAAAGATTTGAGCTTGCAAAAGTGTTAGTTCTCTGATATGAAGTTTATTATTTATGTGCTGTGAAAGTTGTTGTCTGAATGTGATATACCCATATATTATATAAAGAACAAGTTCACATAGGTACCAAAAATTATGCTTAAACTTTCATGCCATCTAATAGATAATAGTTTATGTATACTTTTCAACTTCATAAGCATTGCAGTAACTATATTGTCACAAGAAATTATATATTTTGAGAAGCTTCTACAAGATCTTGATATCACTTGTGTTCTATCGCTTGATCCTGTGCTTGAGAAGGTGATTCCCTAAATTGCACAACTCCGAAAACTTGTACGTGATTTGATTTTCTTCTGGTGGTCACACTTACATCCTTCAAGGATCATCCTTATCAGTTATTACAGTAAATTTGTCGATTTAGCGTTTTAATTTCTATTTGCACTATTAGGAGTATCTCCTGGAAAAAAAAACTTCTACAGACCAACATGACTAATGTATGTGTGTTGTGTTAGATATATATTTGGTTATGAGTTACTGCTTTTGTGGTCATGGGGAAATTAATCATTCCATGATCTCAACATTGTAGTATTTTGCGCAAATTTGTGAAGTTCAACGTCTTAGTGTCATGGCTCAGGACTAAATTTTCTTGAGTTATCACATCAAAACTTGAAATGTGAAAATCAAACTACTTTTGCTTACTTGATTCTTTTGAGCGTGCATATGAAACAATGGTTATCTATGTTGCTTGCCTGTGCTGTCAGCTACTGTGATCTATCTTTCATACCTATATACACATTATGCTTGGACATGTGTTGTTTGTGCGAAAGGAAACATCTACTCCCTCTGTTCCTAAATATAAGTCTTTTTAGTGGTTTCAAATGGACTACCACATACGGATGTATATAGACATATTTTAGAGTGTAGATTCACTCATTTTGCTCCGTATGTAGTCACTTGTTGAAATCACTAGAAAGACCTATATTTAGGAACGGAGGGAGTAGTATTTTGTAATGCTTGAACTCAGGGTAGTCACTACTTAAATATTTCTCCATGTAATCGAGTAAGAACAGTTCTTCAGAACATATTATCGTTTTCATCTTCAGACATCTTGATAGGAAGCACCAGGGAATGTTTGCAGTTTCAATTTATATTGTACGTAAAGGATTGTAGATATGCTCTCGGCCAGTGAAAACTTCTAAATGATCTATGCACTATGGCAGTGCCGCGGTGGATACTTCTAAATGACTGCACACATGCTTTATTAAGTCTTATCAGTATAGGGAGTTCAATAATCTTTTGGTGCTAAACAAGTGGATGCTACTACTGAATACTAAATCAGTAAAACACTGTAGGAGTTTTACAAGAAAGCTTTGGGTAAAAAGATTTTTGTGTTGTGCTGTTTATTCCCATTGGTCGATCGATGTGAGATCATCTAGTTCAACTGTCATCATGCACATATACTGTTACATGGAAGAAAAATAACTAGCTAGAGAACTTATTTATGTCTCCTTTCATTTTGCTGCTAAGACAGACTGAAAGTGGAGTACTCTTCTAGAGTTTAATTGTTATTACATGCTGCTTTTACAAGGTTGGGGTCTTCAATCTAGTTTTTACTCAATAAGTTACTGTTTCTTAAGAATAACATGAAGCATGGATTCTTATATGTTCCATGTATTATGTCAGGGCAAGTAATTATCAGCTGAGCAAAGGCTACAACATGTTAGGAGGAGAAGTTTGAATGGAGGCAGAGAGTACACTTGGTAAGTCATATATCCAACCTGAACTTATTTACTCATTTATTATTTTTGTTCTAGTCTGAGTCCAAAAAGATGGTTTGACAAACGGGGGTGACATTATGTACACACGTGCGCATCTACCATTCATTCTTGTGAAGCATTTAAAATAAAATAAAATTGAATATGGCCAAATTTGGGTTCCAACTTTTGCCATGCTGCCATGACTTCGTATTAGTTTGCCCCCTTCAACATGTAAAACTATGAACCTGACCATATTTTATTTGGAACATTTAGATGATGTGTCAGAAGAAAAGCAAAAGGCAACAATGAGAAAGAAAACAAACGGCAATCTACTTACATCTGACGTGTAAATTCTAATGTGCCAAAAATTTCTCTTTTCAGGAAATAGAATGGAAAAAGGAAGAGGAGACAATGCTGAAGCACAAGAGCGAGAGGCTAGCAGAAGTTAAAGCAATAAACTATAAGCATTTTGAATGATTAGGGCCTCGCGTTGTTGGGAACATTACATCCATGGGGAAAGCTAATTTGTGTTGCTAGTTTAGCATAGAAGCCACTATATGCTCATTTCGGCCATGTGTCACATCCAAAACATATGTAATTTTCCTTTTGTTGCACAACACCCTTATATATGGGCGTTTCTAGAAACCTATGTATTTGGTCGTTAATTTTATTGAATGAAGGTAAGTTTTACTATGAGGCCCATATGTGAATTATGAAATTGTGTCATTTGTTTTGATTGCCTGCACAAAATGAATGCATATTAAATTAGCGATTTGTGGCCCAGATCAATTTGCTTATGCTAGTGAAATCAACGTGATGGCATATTAACTGTCGGGTAAACAAGCTTGTGCCGGCAGTTACATTGCCGGTAACTGTAGTTTATATGCCATGGTCAATTTGCCGGGAGAAAATAAACTTCCGGTAAATAAATGTGTGGGGGCAGTTAAACTGCCGGGAGAAGTTTATCTGCCGGGAGAAGTAATTCCCGGCAGCCATTCTCGTGGCAGTTCTATCTGCCGGTAGAATTGCTCTCCCGGCAGTTTATCTTCCCCCTTAAGTGGTTTTTCCCAGCAGATTACATGCCATTTCATTGGTGTTGTGGTGTAGTGGAACTTATTACAATAATATGGCTGAAGGCCATCTAAATAAGATAACAACAGAAGGCTTGGAAGATAAAGCGAGTCCATCAACTCCAACGGCATAGCTGAGTGCACGACAACGACGTAGCGCACCTTACTCTTCGTCTGAAAAGTCTGCAACATAATATGTTGCAGCTCGAAACGGGTCAGGACATGGAATATGCTGGTAAATATAACACCTTAGAGCAAAGAACATGTAACAGCTATAACTATATGCATATATGCCTGGTGGAGGCTCTAAGGTTAATGTTTTTGCGAAAAGCCAATTTTTCCCTACTTCAAAGGAATATATTTTATTTAACTACAAGGTTTGTTAAAAAAACATTGAGAATGGAAACCCCATCTCAATCCCAATTAAAGTAATCATCAACCAACAAATTAATTAGAGTAAAGTGATGAGATCAACATCATAATTCAAGTACCAGATACTCAAGATGCCCATAACCGGGGACATGGCTAATCATGATTAGTTTATACACTCTGTAGAGGTTTGTGCACTTTTCCCCACAAGACTCGATCTCCTTTGTTGATTTCTCACGCTACATGATGTTTGAGAAACGGATGACCGAGACACAGTCTTTCAAAAGCATTAGCCCTTTCGACGAGTAAACCGTACCACCTACATCCCCTACATCTACTAGTTTACCACTGAAAGAGTTCACACAACATACTCAACTATGCCAGAGCCCATAATATATTGTGTCTGGACACGGAAGTTTCCAGCATGAATAACAATATCATCCCTTTGAGCCTGGGTGGCGGACCATAGGATGATCACACGGATTCCCCGGGATCTCCTTGGACAGCACTGGATTGCCCTAGGTGCCCACAAACAATCCACCCAGATGTGTGTTAAGTAGCCACCTTAAATAAACCCTTAGTTAACAATAATTCTCACAGCTGACATGAATCACTCAAGCCAAACCACGTCTACGAGCATAGCATAGCGGTATAAGCATAACGTAGAAGTAACTCCCATGGTTTGAATGAAAAGGGCAATAGGTACTACCTCAACATCTACTTCCCAAAATACACACAAGTTAAACAGATCCTATACATGCAATGTTTGAGGATTAAAACTAATGCATAAAAGCTGGGTATGAAAAGTATGATCAAAGTGTTACTTGCCTTCCTGACGATTTGAAAACCCTAGTGACTCGCAGTAGCACGCTTCGCACTTCGGAAACTCTATCGCAAGCAAACAATAACATACATAAGCACTCAAGCAATAGAAGGTAAAACTCGAATGAAAAGATCCAAATGGAAAGTACAAGTGAAGAGCTTCATACGCAAAAAGAATCAATCGAATCAGAGCTACGAAACTCAAATTGCGGTCAAAAGAAGTTCAAATTCAAATCTGCTTGCAACCAAATTTTAATTTGTCAAAACCATGTTCAAATTGATTAACTGGAAAGAGGGGTTAAAGACGAAGATTTTGGCGTTGGTTTCACTGGATTTGGACGAACGGTTAAAAAGTTGCGGGCGTTTGAAGATCAGGGGCTAAACTATGATAAAAATAATCGCGGATAGGTCCCTAGCCGAAAATAAAATAAAAAGAAAAGACTAACGAACAAACGTTCGCTAGCAGAGATGAACGGACGAACGCGTTCAAGAACAGAGGCGTTCGGGTGAACGTTGGCTAATTAGCGAAAGTGAAGAAAACTGAGAAAAACCCTAACCCTAAAACAAAACTGATCTAAAAACAAAACCAAAAAAACCGATGGCTTTTACTTGGTAGCGAGGAAAACTAGCGGGTCGTCAGCTCCAGCGAGTCGGGGGCTCCGGCGAGGCGGGACGGCGTGTGGCGGTCATTGATCCATTGCCTACGGGTTTTTCACATATTGATCTTTGCTTAGTTACTTTTCCATTGCCACTATTACAATCACTACAAAACCAATACTATTAGTTTTGCCACCGTTACCGTTACTTCCATATTACTTTGCCACTAAATACTTTGCTGCAGATATTAAGTCTTTCAGGTGCGGTTGAATTGACAACTCAACTGTTAATAATTGAGAATATTCTTTGGTTCCCCTTGTGTCGAATCAATAAATTTGGGTTGAATACTCTACCCTCAAAAACTGTTGCGATCCCCTATACTTGTGGGCTATCAAGACTATTTTCTGGCGCCGTTGACGGGGAGCATAGCTCTATTCTTTGAGTCACTTGGGATTTATATATGTTGATCACTATGAGAAACTTGAAAGATGAAAGAACCAAGATTTTTCCCTCAACTACGAGGGGAAGTAAGGAACTGCCATCTAGCTCGACACTTGATTCACCTTCTGTTTTGAGTAAACTTGAGACACCTACACCTGCTATTGATTCTGATATGTCGCATGTTATTGATGATGCCACTTCTGCTATGCATGATGCTTATGATGAAACTACTTCTATGCTTGATAATAATGTGCCATTAGGTGAATTTCTTGATGAACAACTTGCTAGGGTTAGAGAGAATGAAATTATTGAAACGGATAATATTGATGAAAGTGATGATGAAGATTCTCCCCCTAGATATGAATTGCCTGATGTACCTGAGGGTTATGTTATGGATGAAGAAACTGCTAGGGATCTTTTAGCTTGCAAAGATAGATATGATCTTAATAAACTGTTAGCTAAGTGATACGTCCATTTTGCGCCATGCTTTTATATTGATATTTATTGCATTATGGGTTGTTATTACACATTATGTCACAATACTTATGCCTTTTCTCTCTCATTTTACAAGGTCTACATGAAGAGGGGGAATGCCGGTAGCTGGAATTCTGGGCTGGAAAATGAGCAAATATTAGAGACCTATTCTGCACATCTCCAAAAGTCCCGAAACTCCACGGGAATTATTTTCAGAATATATAAAAAATATTGGGCGAAAGAAGCACCAGAGGGGGGCCACCAACCATCAATGAGGGTGGGGGCACGCCCTACCCCCCTGGGCGCGCCCCCTGCCTCATGGGCCCCCTGGTGGCCCTCTGATGCCCATCTTTGGCTATATGGAGTCTTTCGTCGAGGAAAAAAATCATAAGCAAGGTCACGGGACGAAACTCCGCCGCCAAAAGGCGGAACCTTGGCGGAACCAATCTAGGGCTCTGGCGGAGCTGTTCTACCGGGGAAAATTCCCTCCGGGAGGGGGAAATCATCACCATCGTCATCACCAACGATCCTCTCATCGAGAGGGGGTCAATCTCCATCAACATCTTCACCAACACCATCTCATCTCAAACCCTAGTTCATCTCTTGTATCCAATCTTTGTCCCAAAGCCTCAGATTGATACCTGTGGGTTGCTAGTAGTGTTGATTACTCCTTGTAGTTGATGCTAGTTGGTTTATTTGGTGGAAGATCATATGTTCAGGCCCATTATGCATATTAATACCCCTCTAATTATGAACATGAATATGCTTTGTGAGTAGTTATGTTTGTCCCTGGGGACATGGGAGAAGTCTTGCTATAAGTAGTCATGTGAATTTGGTATTCGTTCGATATTTTGATGAGATGTATGTTGTCATCCCTCTAGTGGTGTCATGTGAACGTCGACTACATGACACTTCACCATTGTTTGGGCCTAGAGGGAGGCATTGGGAAGTAATAAGTAGATGATGGGTTGCTAGAGTGACAGAAGCTTAAACCCTAGTTTATGCGTTGCTTCGTGAGGGGCTGATTTGGATCCATATGTTTCATGCTATGGTTAGGTTTACCTTAATACTTCTGTTGTAGTTGTGGATGCTTGCAATAGGGGTTAATCATAAGTGGGATGCTTGTCCAAGTAAGGGCAGTACCCAAGCACCGGTCCATCCACATATCAAATTATCAAAGTACCGAATGCGAATCATATGAACGTGATGAAAACTAGCTTGACGATAATTCCCATGTGTCCTCGGGAGCACTTTACTTTACATAAGAGTTTGTCCAGGCTTTTCCTTTGCTACAAAAAGGATTGGGCCATCTTGCTACACCTTATTTACTTTCATTACTTGTTACTCATTACAAATTACCTTATCACAAAACTATCTGTTACCGATAATTTCAGTGCTTGCAGAGAATACTTTACTAAAAACTGAATATCATTTCCTTCTGCTCCTCGTTGGGTTCGACACTCTTACTTATCGAAAAGGCTACGATAGATCCCCTACACTTGTGGGTCATCACTAAGCTGAAAGAAAAGTCTTTGAATGCTAGAATGAAATATGACCCTGCTTTTAGTACTTCACCTATCTGTATTTCTGATAAGGATTATGATTTCTCTGTCGATCCTGAGTTGATTACTTTGGTTGAATCTGATCCTTTTTATGGCTATGAATCTGAAACTGTTGTGGCACATCTTACTAAATTGAATGATATAGCCACCCTATTCACTAATGAGGAAAAACATTGTTGCTACTATGTCCTTAAGTTATTTCCGTTCTCATTAAAGGGTGATGCTAAAACATGGTTTAATTCTCTTGATCCTGGTTGTGTGCGTAGTCCCCATGATATGATTTATTACTTCTCAGCTAAATATTTCCCCGCTCATAAGAAACAAGCTGCCTTAAGGTAATATATAATTTTGTGCAAATTGAAGAAGAGAGTCTCCCACAAGCTTGGGGGAGGCTTCTCCGATTGCTTAATGCTTTGCCTGATCATCCTCTCAAGAAAAATGAAATACTTGATATATTTTATAATGGACCAACCGATGCTTCCAAAGACCACCTGGATAGTTGTATTGGTTGTATTTTCAGGGAAAGGACTATTGAACAAGCTGAATTGCTATTGAATAATATGTTGAGTAATGATAATGATTGGACACTTCCTGAACCAACTCCTAAGCCAACTATGAAGAAAATGGGTATTCTATTTCTCAGTTCTGAAGCTATGCAAGAGGCTAAGAAATCTATGAAAGAAAAGGGTATTAAAGCTGAAGATGTTAAGAACTTACCACCTATTGAAGAAATACATGGTCTCGATAACCCGACATAGGTAGTAAAGGTAAATTCTCTCTACATATTTGGTAAGGGTGAAATCCCATCTACTAAGTTTGCTAGCCAATGCTTGGATGAATTTGATAATTTTATTGTTAAACAAGAAAACTTCAATGCTTATGTTGGTCGACAATTGAAACATAATGCTTATATGATTGAACACTTGAGTGATTATATGTCTAGAGTTAAAGGTGAACTTAAACTTATTAGTAAACATGCTTCTATGGTTACCACTCAAGTAGAACAAGTGCTTGAAGCATAAGATGATTTGCTCAATGAATTAAATAATAAGAAAAATGATAATGTTGTTAGAGTTGTGACTAGAGGGGGTAAAAGGACTCAGGAACCTCTGTATCCTGAGGGCCACCCTAAGAGAGTTGAGCAAGATTCTCAGATAACTAATGTTGATACACCTAGTCCTTCTAAGAAGAAGAAAAAGAAAAATGATAAGACTTTGCATGCTTCTAGTGAACCTGTTGTTGACACACCTGAGAATCCCAATGATATTTATATTTCTGATGCTGAAACCCAATCTGGTAATGAGCATGAACCTAGTGATAATATTAATGATGATGTTCATGATGATGCTCAACCTAGCAATAATAATGATGTAGAGATTGATCCTACTGTGGATCTTGATAACCCACAATCAAAGAATCAACGTCATGATAAGAGAGACTTCGTTGCTAGGAAGCACGGTAAAGAAAGAGAACCATGGGTTCAGAAACCCATGCCTTTTCCTCCTAAACCATCCAAGAAAAAGGATGATGAGGATTTTGAGCACTTTGCTGAAATGATTAGACCTATCTTTTTGCGTATGCGTTTGAGTGATATGCTTAAAATGAATCCTTATGCTAAGTATATGAAAGATATTGTTACAAATAAAAGAAAGATACTGGAAGCTGAAATTTCCACCATGCTTGCCAATTATACTTTTAAAGGTGGAATACCTAAGAAACTATGAGATCCAGGAGTACCAACTATACCATGCTCCATTAAAAGAAACTATGTTAAAACTGCTTTATGTGATCTTGGAGCCGGTGTTAGTGTTATGCCTCTCTCTTTATATCGTAGACTTGATTTGAATAAGTTGACACCTACTGAAATATCTTTGAAAATGGATGATAAATCAATTGCTATACCTGTCGGTATTTGTGAGGATGTGCCTGTTATGGTTGCAAACGTTACTATTTTAATGGACTTTGTTATTCTTGATATTCCCGAGGACGATAGTATGTCGATTATCCTTGGTAGACCCTTTTTGAATACTGCAGGGGCTGTTATTGATTGCAACAAAGGCAATACCACTTTTCATGGTAATGGTAATGAGCATACGATACACTTTCTGAGGAAACAACCTCCAGCCCACAGTATCAATTCTATTGGAAAAAATTCAACGATTACTATTGGAGGTTTTGAATTCCCTCTTCCTACTGTCAAGAAGAAATAAGATATTCTTATTGTTGGGGACATGCATATCCCCGTGGAGGTAACTTAGTGTTATTCAAAAATTCTTCGGTTTCATGTTATTCGGAAAGAGTTTTTTAAGAAGACTTGATCAACCTTGTTAGTGGATTCCTTTTTGATGAGCATGAGATGGATGAAGTTAGAAAGCACAACCCTCTGTACCCTCCTTTTACTTTCTGTTATTTAGATTAAATGAAGCAAATATAGTATTTTATGTCTGTTTTCTGAATTATCCTTGCAATAAAAATACCCAAAAAATAAAAGCTTCCAAATGTCCTGAAAATGATATATGAATTTTTGTAGAATATTTTAGAATTATTGGCACTGAGAACACACCAGGGGGCACACCACTTGGCCACGAGGGTCCAGGGCGCGCCCACCCCCCCCCCCCCCCCCCCCTCGGGGCGTGCCCCCTGCCTCGTGGACCCCCTCCACTTATTCCAGCACCCACACACTTCGTCTTCCTCTAGAAAAAATCATCCCACAGCTCAAACCCGTGTTCTAGCTCATCTTGTTGCCATTTTCGATCTCCTTGATCAAAGCTCCATCCACAAAACTGCTTTGGAGGATTGTTCCTCCGTATGTGACTCCTCCAATGGTCCAATTAGTTTTTGTTCTAGTGCTTTATTTATTGCAAATTTTTGCTGCTAAGGTGACCCTGTTCTTGAGCTTTCATGTCAAATTTATGTGGTCAAAAGTAATTTTAATGCATGATATGGCCTCTAGGCACTTGTAGGAGTAGTTGCTATCAATCTTGTTGAGTTTGGTTCACTTTTATTTTGATTCACTAAAAATTTCAGAAATTTTCAGAGGGAGAAAATGTTGAAGAGATTATTGAGAGGCTCCTCGAGCCGAAGCTCAACGGATAAGTAGAATGAGAAGAATAAAAAGCCCAAATACAATCTTCCTCGCACAGCGGAGGTTCGGTCGTGCGAACGGCCATGTGATGAGTTCTTGAGAGCAGCCGGGATTTACAATGACTTTTATTATTTGGCTAAGAATGCAAGCCTCACTGACTTCATCTGCGACCAGTGCGAACAGTATCATCTACGCACTAATATTTTCGTGCAAAATTTTTATTTCCATGCTAGAAATCACCACCTTTAGTGGAGTTTCACTTATATGATGAGGTTAAGGATATGTCACTTCTTGATTTTTGTCGGGCCTGCAAGATACCCTTTGAGGGCAGCATCGAGGAACCACATCGTAGAGATGTGGATGGTTTATTGATAGAATTGCTATAGGAGAAACTAGGAAAATTTCAGATGCAAGAATTACCAGTATACATTTTCCTGTTCTTCGTTACTTTGCGATATTTGCTAGTAGATGCTTAATTTGGTCGCGAGAACAGTGGAAATCTTAGTGCCCCTGATATTGTCATATTGTGCCATGCTTTGTTTCGTGATACCACTTTCAGCTTAGGCGCTATTGTTGCTAAAGGATTAAATCTGAACCGAACAAAGGGTCCCATCTTCGGAGGCATCTTTGCTTCACGCCTTGCTGAATACTTTGGGATACCTATTAGGCATTATGAGAAAGAGGAAAAGTTGTTGCCCCTTATTTTTCTAGATTATGAGAGTATGGTAGCACATGATTTTATTGTTAAAGATAAGAAGAAGATGATTAAGTATAAATTGATATTTGATAAAACTTACTGTGAGATTATTACCTTGCCTGCACCCTCTCTGTTTAACATACTTTCAGGCACGTACCTCATCTTACCCGAAGGCCATTTATGCGTACTGGAGGCTGACACAAGTCCCAGAGCCTGAGCCGAGCCACCACTTGATCCTTATCGTAGTCTGTTTATCTGTGGGATCCGGAGGAGATCGCCAACCAGTGGCACCCTGAGGACCCTCCTCAGTACACCGGAGAGAGTAGCTTCGATCAGTGGCCATAGACCAACTTAGGCCAAAAGCCTAAGCTTGGGGGAGTACGTATTTCTCACCGACATTACATTCATGTTCACACACTCATTCTAGTTGTCGGTGCTCATACTTTTTCATTGTACTATCCATGCTAGTTTATTTTCTTTCTAAGCCTTCTTCTTGTGTGTTTGAAAAACCTTAAGAAAAACCAAAAAAATTAGTTGTAACTTTTAGCTAGTTTACTTTCCATGCTTGTAGTAGTAGTAATTAAGAAAACCCAAAAAGATTTCTCGTTCTTCTTTTGCTTGTTGGGAGCTTTCCCGTGTAAATAGTTTTATTTTTCTTTGGGGGTCGAGAGGAGAAGACCATGATGAAAATGTTGAGTGGCTCTCATATGCATTATTGTTGATCTAACCAAGAGCCCATATTACCTTGTCTTCTCCCTTGTATTAAATGCTTGCAGATTCCAGCTTAGTCCAATGCACGTGCACTATTATTATTATCCACACCGTTCGGTCGTGCAAGTGAAAGGCAATAATGACGATATATGATGGACTGATTGAGATGAGAGAAGCTGGTATGAACTCGACCTATCTTGTTTTGTAAATATGATTAGTTCATCGTTCCTGATTCAGCCTATTATGAATGAAACATGTTTGCAATGACAATTAGAGATTATAGTTGCCCATTGACGGAGTCCTGGATTAGGGGGTCTCCAGACGGCCGGACTATATCCTTTGGCCGGACTGTTGGACTATGAAGATACAAGATTGAAGACTTCGTCCCGTGTCCGGATGGGACTTTTCTTGGCGTGGAAGGCAAGCTTGGCAATACGGATATGTAGATCTCCTCCCTTGTAACCGACTCTGTGTAACCCTAGCCCCCTCGAGTGTCTATATAAACCGGAGGGTTTAGTCCGTAGGACAACAACAATCATACCATAGGCTAGCTTTTAGGGTATAGCCTCAACGATCTCGTGGTAGCTCAACTCTTGTAATACTCATATCATCAATATCAATCAAGCAGGACGTAGGGTATTACCTCCATCAAGAGGGCCAGAACCTGGGTAAACATCGTGTCCCCTGCCTCCGGTTACCATCGGCCTTAGACGCACAGTTCGGGACCCCATACCCGAGATCCACCGGTTTTGACACCAACATTGGTGCTTTCATTGAGAGTTCCATTGTGCTGTCACCGTAAGGCTTGATGGCTCCTTCGATCATCGGTAACGATGCGGTCCAGGGTGAGGTTTTCCTCCTCGGGCAGATCTTCGTATTTGGTGGCTTCGCACTGCGGGCCAACTCGCTTGGCCATCTAGAGTAGATCGAGAACCACGCCCCTGGCCATCAGGTCAGGTTCGGAAACTTAAACTACACTACCGACATCCGCGGAGACTTGATCTTCGATGGATTCGAGCCCATGTTAGGTGCGCCGCACAAACACAACGAGCATGATGTAACTCTACCGTCGGACAATGTTCGGGAGATCGCATCTGCAACTACTCCGACCCTCTATCCGAAGCAAAGTGCGCCATCCGAGGACGGGTGGATAGACCCCGCCATGGAGGCTGCACTCTCAGTAGCGATAGAGCTGAATACTGACTTCACCCCTTACGAGAGCCGTGTTGCCGAACCACTGGATTCGTCTCCAGCCACGGACTCCGAGCCGCCTGCGTCGATACCTATCGAATCCGATTGGGCGCCGATCATGGAGTTCACCTCTGCGGATATCTTTCAGCACTCACCTTTTGGCGACGTGCTAAACTCATTAAGGACTCTCTCCTTGGCAAGAGAACCTTGGCCGAACTATGTCCGGCTAGAATGGGATGCGGACGACGAAGAAATTCGCTCCCCACCCACCACCCACTTAGTAGCCACTGTCGATGATTTAACCAACATGCTTGAATTCGGCTCCGAAGACATCGACGGTATGGACGACGATGCAGGAGACGAACAGGAACCACCGCCCACAGGGCCCCGGACCGCCACTTCATCACATGACATATACATGGTGGATACACCCAAAGAAGGCAATGGCGACGAGACAGCGGAGGATGACCCCTCCAATAAGCAACCCAAGCACCGACATCAGCGGTGCCGCGCTAAGTCCCGCCATAGCAAAAACAGTGATATCAGCGCAAGAGAAAATAACACTCCAGTCGACTCCAGAGGAAACAGACTGAAGGAAATATGCCCTAGAGGCAATAATAAAGTTATTATTTATTTCCTTATATCATGATAAATGTTTATTATTCATTCTAGAATTGTATTAACCGGAAACATAATACATGTGTGAATACATAGACAAACAGAGTGTCACTAGTATGCCTCTACTAGACTAGCTCGTTAATCAAAGATGGTTATGTTTCCTAACCATGGACAAAGAGTTGTTATTTGATTAACGGGATCACATCATTAGGTGAATGATCTGATTGACATGACCCATTCCATTAGCTTAGCACCCGATTGTTTAGTATGTTGCTATTGCTTTCTTCATGACTTATACATGTTCCTATGACTATGAGATTATGCAACTCCCGTTTACCGAAGGAACACTTTGTGTGCTACCAAACGTCACAACGTAACTGGGTGATTATAAAGGTGCTCTACAGATGTCTCCAAAGGTACATGTTGGGTTGGCATATTTCGAGATTAGGATTTGTCACTCCGATTGTCGGAGAGGTATCTCTGGGCCCTCTCGGTAATACACATGACATAAGCCTTGCAAGCATTGCAACTAATGAGTTACTTGTGAGATGATGTATTATGGAACGAGTAAAGAGACTTGCCGGTAACGAAATTGAACTAGGTATTAAGATACCGACGATCGAATCTCGGGCAAGTAACATACCGATGACAAAGGGACCAACGTATGTTGTTATGCGGTTTGACCGATAAAGATCTTCGTAGAATATGTAGGAGCCAATATGAGCATCCAGGTTCCGCTATTGGTTATTGACCGGAGACGTGTCTCGGTCATGTCTACATTGTTCTCAAACCCGTAGGGTCCGCACGCTTAAGGTTTCGATGACAGTTATATTATGAGTTTTGATGCACCGAAGGAGTTCGGAGTCCCGGATGGGATCGGGGACATGACGAGGAGTCTCGAAATGGTCGAGACATAAAGATTGATATATTGGAAGCCTATATTTGGATATCGGAAGTGTTCCGGGTGAAATCGGGATTTTACCGGAGTACCGGGAGGTTACCGGAACCCCCCGGGAAGTATATGGGCCTTAGTGGGCCTTACTGGAAGAGAGGAGAGGTGGCCAGGGCTGGGCCGCGCGCCCCTCCCCCCTAGTCCGAATAGGACAAGGAGAGGGGGGCGGCGCCCCCCTTCCTTCTCTCTCTCCTCTTTCCCCCCTCCCGAATCCTATTCCAACTAGGAAAGGGGGGAATCCTACTCCCGGAGGGAGTAGGACTCCTCCTGGCGCGCCCTCTCCTGGCCGGCCGCACCCCCCCTTTGATCCTTTATATACGGAGGCAGGGGGCACCCCTAGAGACACAAGTTGATCCACGTGATCATATTCTTAGCCGTGTGCGGTGCCCCCTTCCACCATAGTCCTCGATAATATTGTAGCGGTGCTTAGGCGAAGCCCTGCGACGGTAGTACATCAAGATCGTCACCACGCCGTCGTGCTGACGGAACTCTTCCCCGACACTTTGCTAGATCGGAGTCCGGGGATCATCATCGAGCTGAACTTGTGCTAGAACTCGATGGTGCCGTAGTTTCGGTAATTGATCGGTCGGGCCGTGAAGACGTACGACTACATCAACCACGTTGTGCTAACGCTTCCATTGTCGATCTACAAGGGTACGTAGATCACACTCTCCCCTCTCGTTGCTATGCATCACCATGATGTTGCGTGTGCGTAGGAATTTTTTTGAAATTACTACGTTACCCACAGAAGTATAGGGTCCAATCTGTAAATATGCAGTGCACTGGTAATTAGGAAAATCGCAGAACGGGAAAAAACCCAATATGGGCCGAATCTGCTGGCTGGTCCAATAGGTAAGGGAAAAAAGGAGGGCGCTGGGATGTGGGTGGCCTCACCCATGGGCCAGGCCCAGTTTGCGGAGAGGCCTCGCTGGCCGGATCGAGAGGTGGGCTTGGCATGGATGGACCTTGCTGCGGGATACGGTTGCTGGGCCGGCTCGGATGGACGCGGCCCATGCGCTGGTCAACGCGCGTGGCTCCCTTGCTCGCACGATCTGGAGCAGGGGATGTAGAGGCTGGCGACGCCGGCGAACTTGGCGTGGGGGAAGGAGGTCCTGCGGTGGCCCGAGGGTGCAGGGCGTCTCGGAGGCCGGATCAGGCCGCGGGAGGTCGCCGGGGTTCCGTTCCCTGCCGGATCAAAGTGCAGGCAGGCCGGCGGACTTGGAGCTCCACGCGGTGGCGGCTTCCATGGCTGGACTCGAAGGGGACGCAAGGGACGGGCGCGGCGAGGCGGAGGGAGATGGGCAACACTGGCCGGCCGTCTGGGTCATGGAGGACGGAGGGGAGGTGCGGCACTAGGGCCTGCTGGTCGGGTGCACAAGGTGGCCAGCGCTGCTGCTCGGGCACTGCCCTGATGCTTCTGTGGCCACGAGAAGGAGAGACAGAGATCAGCGAGAGAAAAGGAGAAAAGAGAGGACGAGGGCACGGGCAGGGACGTGACCTGAGTGGCCGGCGCAGGAGAGCTTCAGCTCGGCTGGTCAGGGTCTTGGCGAAGTGGGAGTGCGCGGACGAAGGCGGCTGCGAGGACTCAGCTCTGTTGGTCTTCGAGGAGGACGAAGGGGAGGCACGGGAGCTCGGGGACGGCTCGCCTCAATCTGGATCGAGGACGACTGCAGGCTATAGGGTTGGATCGAGCAGAGGCCGGTGAGGTTGGTCGGGGATGGATTGGATCGGCTTGGTGGTTGGTTGGGCACTGAAAACAAAGAGAGTGGCGGCGGGGATGGATTGGATGGATGTTAGGATGGGACAGGATCCCTAATTCCTAGGGTTGCCCATTATATACGCTGGTGGGTTAGGTTAGGGGCTAACGGAACCCTCCGATCGTAAATGGACGACCGAAAAAATGGTTAAGAGGAGTCCAAATAAGAAAAAGGTGATGTTTTGTAGATGTTTGGGGATGATCTGGACCCAACGGTGACGACTGTCTGGGTCGGGTCCGGGACAATTTCGGACGCGCACGTGAGGGGTTCGATGCACTGTGCAGAGAGGGTTTCGGACCATGCGGTCGCATCGGACAACTCCGGAAGCGAAGAGGGGAAGGAGGATGGACTAGGTGGGCTGTGGCAAGACTGCGAGGGGGAGAAGAGAGAGAGAGGGCCCGACATCTGTTTCCGGAGACCGAAAACGTCCGACGTTAGACCGGCTATACTGCCGCTATAGTTTAACGGTTGGGCTATCGAACGAACTCCGAATGTGATGAAACTTGACAGGCGGTCTATCTACACTATAATAAGACCACACGTCAACTCACATCCCATTCCGAGAACATCTTCCGACCACTTATAAAATAATATTTTGGACATGCCGCGGGCGCGTGCAAGTGTGGTTGGGCTCAGAACGGACAACGGAGAGAACTCGAAGAACCCGGACGAATGCAAGTTTTAAAACATGATGATGCAATGCACATGATGACATGATAAGATGCAACACGCAAGCAAATGACATGGCAACAACAACGAATAACTGGAAGACACCTGGCACATCGGTCTCGGGGCGTTACAACACTCCACCACTACGAGAGGATCTCGTCCCGAGATCTAGAATGGCACCGGGGAAAAAACAGAAGAGAAAATAGAAGAGGTAAAACTAAGTTGCTTCTTTGACCAATGAGTGAAACCAAAGAACCTTGATAGGTTAAACCATTTGAAAAAGAATATAACGGAGATGATCGACGTAGAAAACACTCCGCTAGAAAGAGTACC
>NC_053026.1:397394032-397406078 GCF_003073215.2 Triticum urartu | reverse complement strand
GGCGCCCGGTACACCATGGCACGGTGTATCTACCGCAACATAGCCCACCCCTAGGGTCAGCGCTACGCACGGCCGCCAACACATAACCTACAAACACCAGAAAACTAGTTGCAACTCCTGGATAGAGTACTAGGGTGATTAAGAAGCCGAGAGGGTCAATTAAGGATCCCAATGAGTGGTAGTAGCTGTTCATGGATCACAGACACAGAACTCAGTTCCTGAGGACGGTTTCAATGAGACAACCCACCATGTACTCCTACCATGGCCTCTCACCGCTACCTTTACCAAATCGTGTTCACACACTTAGCTCACACATAGTAGGGCATGTTCACACACTCCGATTCATCCCCGATGAATCAGACCTGACTCAACTCTAAGCAGTAGCAGGCATGACAAACAAGCATGAATGAGTAGGCACATCAGGGCTCAAACAACTCCTACTCATGCTAGTGGGTTTCATCTATTTACTGTGGCAATGACAGGTCATGCAGAGGATAAGGGGTTCAAATACCGCAACAAGTAGCAGATGATCGTTGTCGTCCTAATGCAGTAAAAGAGAGCAGGAGCGAGAGAGTGGGTTTGTATCGGAATGAACAAGGGGGTTTTGCTTGCCTGCACTTCTGAAGATAACATTGGGTCTTCATCAGTGTCAACGATCACAGCGTCGGTACCACGTCTATCGAGAGGGGACAAATACCAGCAAACGAGGAAGAACACAATCAATGTGATGCAACAATATGATGCATGATCATGACATGGAATATGTTGTTGATTGGCCTAATGCAACTAGCAACAAGTTAAATGGAGTTGGTTTGAACACTAGTTCAAATTCAAACTCCACATGTGGTTATTTAAATAACATTCATTTGATTTGTCCTAAACAGTGGCCTTAAGTTGTTCTAACATGCATGAAAATGGTACAGATGGATTCCTTGATTTTTCTGATAATTTTTCATATATAATTTATTTCATTTGGAGTTACGGTTGATTTTCTATGATTTTTAGAAGTTTTGGACATTTTCTTAAATGAATAAATCATTTAAGATTTATTTAGATTCCAGAAAAAGGATTACTGCGTCAGCCTGACGTCATGAGGATGTCACCAAGTCAACAGGGCTGGTCCGGGTCAGACCTGACCAGTGGGGCCCACTGGTCAGTGACCCAGGGCTGGTTTCTGTGGCTGACGTGTGGGACCAGGTCAACAGTGACGTGGCCAGGTCAAACTGACGGTGGGGCCACGGTCATTAGCTTAAATTAAATAGGGTATAACCCTGTGGTTAACTAACGGGTGGGGCCCGTCTGTCAGCATCTGTTAGGGAGGGATTAGTGGTGATTAGTCTTAATTAAGCGACCACGTAGCGGTCGACGCCGGCGACCAAAAGCACGGCGGTGGCTCGCCGGAGATGCTCGGGACGGAGCTACAGAGCATCGTTTCGCTCGTGGTTTGCGGCTACGGCGAGCTGGGAGACTCGCGCATCCAGCGGTGGCAACACCTCGCGCCGGGGTTGACTAAATCGACAGCGGCAGCAACTTTTGCGGCGGCCGGAGTTCGGGAACATGCGGGCACGAGGCTGCGATGCACTAGGGGGCCGGCTAGCGGCTGCGTTGGCCTCCTGGGGGCTTTCTGAGCACGGTGAGGCGCTCCGTTGTGAGCGTGCGCAGCTATGGCCACGGCTACGCCATGGCCGGCGGCGAGAAGCTCTCGGCCGCGGTGGAAAATGGAGCTAGGGGACGAGCGCGAGCACGAGAGAAGAGGGGAGAGGAAGAGGAGCTCACAGCGGATCGACGGGTAGGCTCAGCGGCTCGGGGGAGGTCCTGACGACGGAGAATCGAGGACGGCGGCCGTCGGAGTCCGAGGAAGAAGACGGAGCTGATGGCGGCGTTGTAGGGGCTCCCGCGGGGCGTGGCTCGGTGAGGAGGAAGAGGGGGTCGAGGCGGAGCCTCTGAGCGCGTCGGTGAGGCGTGGGGTGGCCGTGGCCACGGCGGTGCGCGTCGGCGGCGACGGCTACGCTCGGCGGTTGCGAGTAAGAGAAACGGAGAGGGGGATGAGCGAGGGAGAGTGCGAGGGGTTCCAGGGCGTGCGTGGCGGCGTTGGGATGTCCAGGGCGACGAGGGGCAGCCAGGCAGGCAGCTGCCGGCGTGGCACGCCGCGGCGCGTGGCTGTCTTCTCCTCTGCCTTCTGGCAGGAGGAAGAAGACGCCCCTGCCCTCGGTGGGCTGGGCCAGTTGGCTGGGCTGCCAGCTGGGCCGGCCAGGTGGGCTGCAGGTGAGATTACTCTCTCTCTCTCTCTTAATTCTGTTTCTGTTTTCTATTTATGTTATTTTGTTTTGATTTAGTTAAAATACTAAATCATTTTATAAAATCCTGAAAATAAATATGTGACTAGAATTAAAATATCCCAAACCACATAAAATGTTCCAGGATTATTGGACATATATTAATTATATAAAGAATTATATATCCAATGCAAATAGTTATTGATTTAATTCAAAGGCCCGAAATAAATATCTCTGAGATTCCAAAATATTGTTTTAAGTTTTACCTCTTGCCAATATTTTCAGAGACTAAGAGGAACATTTTCTTGGACTTCTTTGAAAAGATTTTAATGTTGATTATTTTTGAAGTGATTTATGAGGGTTTCAACTAACCTCAATTCAACTTTCAGAATTTAGACATGATGCATGATGCTCACTCGGGTAAATAGCTGCAAGCAAATTCTAGGGCTGTGACACTTTTGGTCATGACCAAAATTTTGGCAAGGTGCACTTTGGCCACAATCCAAACACACCCCAACACCCGGCTCGTCGAGGATACATGGGGCGCCATGACGCGTCCGCGGAGTGGTGTAGCGCGGCCAACTGCATCCTCTGGACCTGAGACCATGCCGGGTAGTCTCGCTTTTCCAATGACATGCGGGGATCACATGTGAGCAAAGGGCATCTCCAACGTTGCCACGACTGCAGCTGACTACCCTGGCACACCAAAACCCTCGTCCCTCGCACCGTCGTGCGGTGCGTTCGCAGCAGACGCTAGCTGCCCGCATTCATGCCGCCCATTCGTATGTCGTCATTAAGAGGCTCGGTGCCCGCGGAACCAACTCCGGCGACTTAATGACGCACCCGGACGCTTGGCCTCACCGGAATGCGTACTTAAAGCGGCAACGCCCAGCTAACCTCCACACCATAGCGCATCGTCCTCCTACCTCGAACCACATCCGCCATGACCGCAAGCGCGAACGCTCTACGGGAGAGCTTGTCTTCAGGGATGGAGCTCGAGGTCGCCGCCCTCGCTCAAGTCGCCGCACAAGCGGTGGCCACGCTGGCGGCCGATGACGGGAGCACCGTCAGCCACGCGTCCTACTTGCCGCCGTCCAACGTCCGGCACCGCCGAGGTCGGGGACTCCTCCGAGGATGAGTAGGGCATGGGAGGCGGCAGGGCATGGTGTGCCAACTGCCGGTCCATCTCCTGTGTTCTACTTTTCCTCCGGAGAGACCGCACCTTCACTTCACGGGTCTTGAACCCCGCCCCGTACATGGAGATCACAGATGGAGGACGTCGGTCGCCACCGTAGAATAGGTTTAGGGTCGGGTTTCTTTTATTTTTGTCCTATAAAAGTTCGAAATGTAATGAAAATCTGCCGTGTTTGCATTAATCTCGGCCGGTGTATATGAACTTTCACAATAATATACATATTGTAGGAGTACTAGCAAGATGCCCGTGCGTTGCACGGAAGATCAAGATCTTGTGGGAGAAAAGGATGAACGAGGGAAAGCCTTATCTGCAAATGTGGAGAGGAGTGCGGGTAAATTGTCATAGTTTCCTTCCTATCCGTTAGATATAGATCGGACGGCCTATATTGCAGGATCGGACACATCTTTCTACATCTACGGGAACCTACGAAAGGGTTAACGTAAATTGCCTCTCTCTCTCCTCCCCTGATTTTCATGGTGGTGGGCCCCTCCCTCCCCCCAATCTACAATCAACAGCTCACACGTTTCACATTACGTTAATTACGTAACTGGGATTACGTAGGTGTAGCATTACTCGTCCTAAAAAACCCAACTAAGCCAACCTCCCAGCATATCGCGTGGGAAAAGACCCGGCCGCGCCGTTTTAGTCGGGATTACCGGATTACTAGTAGTAGTATCGATGGATCCGCGAAAGCAATTTTTTTTGAGGGGGCGAAGCACCTAGTTTAAAAGGAAAAAGGTACACTCACAGCACCTCCTGTCGCGGTCGCATTGCACCCCACACACGTTCGGTCCTGCACACGGCTCACGCAAACGGAACGCGCTTCGGCTTGCCTCTTCACTGACACGTGGGACTGCACTTGGAGAAACTGACCATGCGCCAAACTCCCCCGCCCACCGCGCGAAAATCCTCCCCACACCCAAAAATTCCCCCAAACCCCCCTCCTCCCTGTCCCCCTCCACTCCATTCGCTCCGCCAAAGCCACCGTCGGCGCCGCGGTTCGGCGATCCTCTCGCTCCCACAGTACGCTCTCGTAGACTGCCGTCCTCTAGCCGTGTCGCCACCTTTGGCTACGTTCTTGTGGAGGTGCATGGCGGTCAGCGCCGCCACCGCTGGCGACGTTCGTGTGGAGATGCACGGCGGTCAGCTTCTCCCACGGTACGCGCATTCTAGACTGAGGCCCCGTTCATGTCGGTGTAGCGCTGAATGTTAGCTGATAGACGCTATTAATATCACTGTTTGCCGAAGTAGTTTACTGTCAATATGCTCTGCTTAAGAAGCTTCCTTGCCCTGTTCTGCACTCAATCTGCTTAGCTGAGATGGCATGCCAAGGCCGATAAGTTGCTAAATTATCCTGCCATATATTTATTGTGACGTATATTGCCATGTTCTAGTAGCCAATCTGTTAGCTGAAATAGCTCTACACCGTTTTATACTCGATCTTTGTTGCTGCGATGGCCTTTGATAGTTTGATGGCTATGTGCTCGGCCTCATTGACTGCTAAAACAGCCTGCCATAATTTGGCACTCAAATCTGTTTGCTGAATTAGCTTTACATATATTTCGTTACTTAGATCTGCTCGTCCAAATATCTTGCGATAGCTTTAGACATCGACCTAGGTATTTTTATCTGGACTTCATTAAAAAGCATATATGTTTTTCCTGTAATATCTAGTAGAAGAACTAATTTGTATGTCTAACAGATGGACAGGATTTGGATAACTTCTACTCGAAGATTCTCCGCTGCATATGTTGGGGGGTTGAAAACTTCATTGAACTTTATCAGAGCTGAGTTACGGTGGTCCGAAATCAGATTGTGCTCTGCCCGTGTAGCAGTTGTATGTTCAGTTACAAGACCCAGTTCAACTGTGCAAATCATCTACACTTGTATGGATGTCGGTCACAATATACTAGGTGGTTCATCATGGTGAAGCTGTGAACGGTCATGTTATTGACTACGTGGAAGGCAGCAAGTCACCATTCTTTGATCTGCCTTGATGCTCAGTGGAGGAGAGGAGGAGTGGTGGTGGCGGAGCCAATGAGTTTGACCAACATTGAAACAATGCTCGAAATGCTCGTGCATTCCGTTGAACTTTCACCTGCAGAGAAAACGGTGGGCCCGCATGTTGGAACAATGCAACGTTGCTGTCACCCCGGAAATAAGCTGTCATTATTCTCAGCTATGTCAGTCCTTTCTTCAGGTGAAGACATCTGAGCGGATGACCAACAATCATTTGATGCGTTGTTGGCTGCTTTCCGCGAATCTTTCCCAGATGGTCTGAGCTGCCACACACCTACAGTAAATGAAGAATTTTCTTCGTGCAGTGGAATTGGATTATGAATATGATCCATGTTTGTAAGAATAATTGTGTTCTGTTCGGAAGGATTATGCCAACTTAAGTGAATGCCGAAATGCAAATCATCAAGATGGAAAGATGGATGCTTGTGAGAGATTCCTCATAATGGTCTGAGACATTTTCCAATTACACAAGATTGCAGAGGTTGTTTCATGATGCGAACAAGAGAGGACTGTACTGGTGCATTTCTAGAAACCAGGAGTACAGAGATCAGAATGTAATGAGCCATCCATCTCATGGTAGTGAGTGGAAAAGCTTCAATGATAAACACAAGAGTTTGCTGCTGACCCAGAACATTAAGACTTGGCTTAGGCTTCAGATGGATTCCATTTGGCACCAGAGCGCACATATAGCATGTGGCCAGTGCTTGTTATTCCCTTACACATGCTCCAAATGTTCCTGCACCAAGAATCAAAAACTTACATGATGGCCTTGCTCATCCCAGGTCCAAAAAGTCCTGGAAAGATTTTGATTTGTTCATGGGAGCCTCTTGTGGAGGAACTTTCAACAGCTATGGAAGGGTGTTTCTCACTCGAGACCTATTATAGCAGCCACCAGCTGATTTCTTTATGCGTGCTATTATAATTTGGTGCATCCATGATTATCCGGCTTGGGCACTATGTCAGGGCGAACGACACATGGTACAATGGCATGTGTTCCTGTGAGGAATTCGCTGTCATACGCAATACTTAGCAAGATCTGTTACATTGGACACCGCCGTTTCCTTGCCAAGGACAAGGCCGCATCTAGAAAATACCGAAGACAATGTGTTCAAATGCAAAGCATGAAAACCGTGATGCGCCAAAGAGGCTCACCCCGATGAAGGTTGCAAGGGGAATTAGAGAAGGTCAGGCATATTACACCAGGAACCCATCCTGGTATGTAGCGGGAAAAGGAAGCGTGGCAGGGTGAAGAGAGATTATGTTTACCCGCCATGGTCCACTTTGTGGACTTGGAGTATTGGAAAGATTTGGGATCTGGCATAATCTGAATGTGATTGCACATCGAGAAAAATATATGTGAACAGCATTATCGGCACACTTCTAATATTGAGGCAAGACGAAAGATACCTTAAATCTAGGATTGATTTGACACACCTGGGTATCAGAAGATTTGCAGGTGCAAGATGAAGGTAAACCACGGGATTATTGGCACAGCTGTGTACGTCTTGGACAAGGTAAAAGAAAGATTCTGCGAGGTCCTGTTCACGGTGAGATTCCCACATGATTGCTTCCCAAACCCCTGAAAAGGAGAGTCAGTGCTGATGGAAACAAGGTACAAGGGTTGGAAACTCATGACTGCCCACGTCCTACTTCAAAGGGTTTTACCTGTTAATCCTTAGAGATTTGGGCCCCTGGACTTATACAGAGCAGTTGCAGAGTTGGACAATTCTTCAGGGAACTCTGTAGTAGGAATATTAGGATAGATGCTTTGGAGCGTCTTTGAGACAAGATACCAAAACTATCCTATGCGACCTTGAGAAGATATATCCTCAGCCTTCTTTGGATGTGATGGTGCATTTGGCTGTTCTCTACCTGATGAGCACTACTTAGAGGTCCAGTACAGTATGGCTGGATGTAACCTATTGAAAGGGGCTAAGCACTTTCAAGGGCTATGTTAGGAACAGAGCTAGGACCCGAGGGGTTCCATTGCAGAGCTACATTGCTACAGAAGCGTTGACAATTCTGCTCAAAATACATTGGAAACAGCTGATTCAGCTAGCAAAGAGGTGTGAAGACAATCCCGGGGCTAAATGTTTTCGATTATTCTGTTCGAGTTACAGGGAAGAGTCGACAAGAGGACAAAACTAAGATTTGACAAAATGGTTTGGTTATGTGTTGAATAACTGGTCCTGAGATACTACCTTATATCAAGTAGTTGCAGTACTGCAGCTTATACATCATAATCTACTAAACTTGCAGCACATTCTTATATTTTAGATGTTGGACGCGATCACTATGTTGTGCAAGCATCAACAAAGAGTGACTGCCGCAAAATCAAAGAACATTGACAAACTGGTTATGCAGGGATTTGCGAAATGGTTCAAGAAACCATGTAAGCTTTTGAGTGCACTGTCAGTTTTTTTAATATATTGAGTACATTAGATGATTCAGCCTTGGTCTATTTTAACCATAGGTTAAGAAGATGCGGGAGGATGGGCAGGCAGTTTGATGATGCCTTTACTCCACTAGCAATGGGGTCCTGATACTCGGGTTAAGACATTATGGATCTTGCGTTGTTGGAGATGATTGCTACAACACCTTGACGAGGACGAGGCAGGAAGACACAAAACAGTGCATCATTGAGGCAACGGATACGTATGACAAAGAGAACTGAAATGTATGCTAACATAACAGACATTATTCAGTTGCAGTATATCTCCAGTTCGAGGATCATCGGTGTGTGGATTCTGTTTGTGCCTGTCGTGGTATAACTGTTTTTCCAGGCACAACCCAGAGCTTGATGGATTATTTCAATCATCAATGTCAAGGCGGCGTACCAGACCAACGAAGCCTTTTTTTTGGCAATCAAAGCAACACAGATATTTTTTCTGGAAGAACACATTTGCACGTAGATGACTGGAGAGTATTGCAAAGGTTTGAGCAGAGGAATTCGTTTAATTGAGTTTGCACAACAAGATGATGCTTACACTTGCTCCTGATGTACAAGATAACACATGTTCTAATATCTTTGAGAACCATCACGTCAATGACGCGGTGAAAAGATGCCTGTCGTGCTGTGGACATACAAGAGTTGATCAAGAAGAAGCCAACGTTTGAGGACGTTGAGGACGAAGAGAAAGTGACACCATGGGGGAATTACGATTCAGACTGATACACATGGCGAAGATGTTGACGCTGCTGCTGCGGATGATGATTACATTGCTTTTGTCGTATTTGCCTGTCAGAAGACGTTTTTTATCTACTATGTGAAATTGTGTTTGCTATGACAACTGAAACCTGATGAACATGTTGTTTAGTATTTTGCTGTGAGAACATCACTTGTTATGTATGCTGATTTGTGTTTGGTGATTGTATGACAACTAAAACATGATGACATTGTTGTTTAGTTGTACTCATATTTGGCTGTGAAACTTGAATTTGATGACATAGTTTGTTGTTGGACTGCAATTTGCTCGACGTCTTCGAATGAGAACAAAGCTGACCCGACAGGGCCTCTGCTATTTATTTATTTATATGAGCAAAAGGGGATACCCCCTGATTTCCGTTAATAGAAATCATTAGATGTTCACAACACTACGCCCAGCCTGCTACACAGGTTTCATTCATTACTAGTTTCAGCAAAGTGCTCATGTCGTAGCCACTGAATACATCACGAGTGCTACATACACTGCAAATAAAGAGACAATCATCCTACAGAGCACATCGATTTTGCCCATTATCTTCACAAGCTCTTTCATCTCCTCATTGCTGTCAAGGCCGTTCAGCAGCTGTTGCTTGGCCATGATCAGAGGAACTGCATCTTTAACCTTCTGCTCTGCATCTTCCTCTTCTGTGTTCCTTCAGTTACTTGTCCAACACCCCAACCTGCTGGTATTGGGATTCCTCGGCTAACCAAATAATCAGCGTAGTTGCATTCCCCCACATCAGCAACTTCCCAGAAATACAAATCACACGAAATCTTCCCTTTTCTGCACGAATCAAATTGGTAGATCATCAACCAAACTATTAAAAAATCAGCAACTGAAAGCAGCAGAACAACACTTAAACATATTATTACCCCATGATTCGGGCATTTGTAGAAGACTCGGCCAGGGTTGCGGATTGTGGTTGAGACGCGACGGATGACTCTGCGTGATTTGCAGCAGTGGCACCACACCAACGGCAGCGGGTTGCGATGAGCAATCGGCTGCGGTGCGCGTGCGGCGAGGGTGTGATGAGACCCACAGGCGATGGTACGGGTTGCGACTTGGCGCATATCTGGTTGTTGCCTGCTGAAGAGCAGGTGGACGAGCAGCCAGCGGACATGGTTGCTGCGGCCAGAGCTTCTGATGCTAGGCAGAGTAAGTAGAGAAGAGGAGAAGCGAACGTTGGATATGTCAGTTTCATTACTTGCAGAGTAGCATAGCACCATATATAGTCATAGTCTAGGTTTGGATTCGAACCAGCTACAGGAGCACGTCTTTCTTTTTTCTAAAACTCGGCAACGTCTCATTACTGGTACACTAGCTTGTTCTGTACGCCTTCCCAAGTCTTTGATTTTCTTTCCCTTTTTTGCGAGGAAGGAAGGAGGACAAAATTGAGAGTTCCTGGGACTCGAACCCAAGACCTCTCGGTTGAAAACCAAGGGTGCTAGTCACTTATGTGGCGAACGTTCCCTGTGAGGAGGACGGCAGACGAACGCATTTTCCTCGCAGTTTTCTTCCTATATATAAAAAAGTATGCTACTTGGTGTCCGCTTAGTCAACAAAACGATTGTGCCAACCTTGACCGTTGGATTGACATTCAACGTCTGTCGCGTTTCTTCAGTCTCTTCTTCCTCGAGCCGCCAAAGCCAAACCAGCGCCGGCGGGACCGCCTGCTCCCGCCTCCCACGGCTGGCTGTGATCTGCCCCGGCTCCTGTTCGTTCCCGTCCCGAGGCCTCACCATCGTCCTCCGCCTTGGTTCGCTCACCGTGGCGCCGCCCTCCGGTGTTGTCAACATGGTCAACAACCGAGAGGAATAAGGAGATGACTGTACATGGTGAGGATGACAGTTGGGACCCAGCAGCGCGCAGTAATTTTGTTTTTTCGGGACGGAGAAGGGTATCAACTGGGTTGTGCGGGACCCGTGGCCCGTCTAGCCCAGGCTTTTATTTCATATGTTTAGCACATGACCAGCCCAGTTTGTTTTTTTCCTTTCTGAAAATTGCTAGCCAGCTATTTTGTTTTTTGCAGAATAACCAACGTAGGCCTACTTGCTTTTCTACGCCCTGCTGGGCCGGAAATCTTTCAAGACGAGGAGGGATGCATTTTGCCCAGAAAATGGGCTATAAGTAATAAGAAATGGGCTATAAGTAATAATAAATGGGCTGTAAAATGAAAAAATACAGCGAACAGACAATTAGTTCCAAAATACAGTTTTCTTTCGGATTTTGATATTTTAAATTTCATTGTTTTTGTGCGGGTAAAATTTCATTGAATTTAAATTAAGGTATATTTAGATTTAAAATTAATTTGAATCTGGCTAGAAATTTCGGGCTATATGCTGTTTGGGACAGATTTGGAAGCTGACTTCTGGGTCTACTAGGTTGACGTGTACTTTGGCTTTGTCAACTTAGTCCATAAACGATTCTAGCAGCAGTGTCCATTGGATGTTAATCCAACGGCCGTGCTGCTTCTTCAATATCTGATCTTCTTGCTCCAGCTGCCCAAACCAGCTCCGGTGGGACTGCCTGCTCCCGCCTCCCGTGGCCGGCTGTGCTGCCGCACAGGCCGCACCGCCCCACCCTACTTCATTGCTGGCCAGGCCATTCCTCTACTCAACCACACCTCCTGTTATTTTGCGGCGACGGCAGCCGTACTAGTAAACCCTCGTTTTCCCCACCGCGTGGGCAACCATTGCCTAGTCTTCCCCGGCTCCATGTCGTTCCCTTCCTAGGCATCGCCGTCGTCCACTGCCATGGTGCTCTCGGCGTGGCCCGGTCAACTTGGTCAATGAACGACATCCATCGGCTGTGGACTGTACGCGCAAAATAATGATTCCTCCACCTGACAGCTGGGATCCACCGGAAGGGCCTCTGTATTTCATGAAAAAAATGTCCCCCCCTCGCTGACATGTCGGATCCACCAGCTATATCTTCGCACGCAAGGAAGTGCCTCCTAATTACGCACAAAAAATGAATACCCCCCTACTAGCTGGGACCCACCATAGTGGGAGGATGACTTGTGGGCCAACAAAGTTGACGGGGACGGAGGGCTTTGTCAACTTAGTCAATATGAACGATTCTAGCTCCTGACCGTACGATGTCCATCCAACGGCCGTAGTGCTTCTTCAACCTATGGTCTTCTTGCTCCAGCCGCCCAAAGCAGCGCCGGTCGTGCCGCATGCTCCTGCCTCCCATGGCCGGCTGTGCTGCCGCGGAGGCCTCACCGCCCCCTACTATTCCCACCGCTGGCCAGGCCCTGCGGCGACGGCAGCCTCACACCGCAGCCGAACCAGTGAACCCTCGTACTCCTCTCCGCACGGGCTTCCACTGCCGCGTCTTCCCCGGCTCCG